>NC_044502.1:34990021-35010021 GCF_902362185.1 Chanos chanos
CTATGTCACTTCAGACCTGAGGCCTGATCTTACATTACTTACCATTGAATGAATAAAGAGTGATTTGTGGTTGTGGTTACTAAGCAATGTCGAACTATGTAACCTGGTATCAATTAAACTGTGGTGAGAGTCAAAACTCTTCACACTGCATGTTCTTCATCCATTTATTTGCATTCGAGCCCACACAGTCTGACATAGCACTGCTAGAAGGGTTGATTTAAAAATAAAAGTTCATGTAAGGGTGTATTTTCATATTTCTTATGTCTTACGTGGACTCATACTGAAAGGATTTTGCGTTGTATCTGTACAGTTCATGGTGTGCTCGCTTCAGCTCTCTCTCTCTCTCTCTCTCTCTCTCTCTCTCTCTCTCTCTCTCATACCCTTTTTCTCTTTAGGTGAAAGGAAATGCAAAGAGTATCTGTGAATGTAGCTGTCCAACTTTTCCTGACTCAGGGGCTTGATCCTTTTAAAAATTTCAAGAGAAACATAGTACTCAGTCTATGTCAGCTTCCCACTGCAGGGAGTGATAAACATATACAGGCGCTTTTACACGTAATTGGAGTAACCGTAAGACCTCACGTCCAAACATACACCACTTTCCACCAAATAAAATCCCTAACGAACACTTCATGGTTAAGTAATGTATTTTAAATAGTTTATCCAATTTAAAGTTTTATCATATGTTCATACTTAATGAACATATGATAAATACTTTATCAGATTTAAACCCTTGGCACACTTAAGTCTTAGTATGAAGTATCGAGCGGAATTCAAGCCACATATGGGAATTTCCACATATGGGTGAGGAAGCTAACATTCATTTTCATGTATAACTGGGTCTGTCTCAAATATAATATGTTATGGCGCGCTTTTAAATGAAACGGCATATTTATCTATATTCATCTATACTGTATGTTATACTGTATTATCATGTATGGTACATTATTGTCACTTTGTTACATTTTTGCTTTCAAAGAGGCACTTATAGAAAGAGCAGTAGCGCTTAGACGAAAATTTCAGATTGAATGTCCCCTTGAGGGCAGATGGAAGCTTCCAGGCCTGGCCGTCACAGTGACTGCTCCTTTCATTCGTTCTGAGTTACGCCCGGCACAAATGACACATATGACACGCCTGCATCGGGCTGATTAGCCGCGCGGCACTTTGTGTTCTAGTTGGAGCTCTGCCTGAAGAACTCAAGCAGGAAACCGAGAGAAGGTGGAGTCACTTTCAAAAGAAAGACTGCCCACCCAATTGTAAATGATGCGTACACTGCATGATATAGAGTGAATGACATACAGAAGTGACAATATTTTACCATTAAAGAATGGGTATGAAAGACATGAATGCTTTTGTTTTGAGCAAATGCCTAGATTCATAATTTGAGCAACTACTGACGGCTGGTCTAATGTGGATTTAATTACCACATAAAGACTGAATTTCTCCGTGATGAATATGAAAATATAAAGGCATAGTAATCACTTCTCTCAGAACTGATAGTTCTTCGATGATGGATAGCTGCTGGTTTGGAGAGATAAACTAGTACGACTTGACTGCAGGCACCTGGGAAAGCTGTTTTTATTGTGAGAGGGGCTTTGGAACAGGCAATGCACCTGCAAAGTGTGCGTGCATGCGTGCGTGCTTGTGTGTTTGTGCACGTGTTTGTGTGCACGTGTGTGTGTGTGTGTGTTTGTACGTGCAGGTGCGTGAGTGTGTGTGTGTGTGTGTGAGCTTGTGTGAAGTGGTGCAGCACTGAGTGGGTGATGTGTGTATGTGTGTGCGTGCCAGAAGGTGTTATTGTGGGTGTCAACATGCTGACGGTGCCAGCACAGCCCAAGAGATAACGCGGCATCTGCTAAATCCAAAAAACCAAGCACTTCACCCTCTCTTACAGACCAAAGTAGGACGAACCAATCAAAATACTTAGTCGTCTCTGACACGGTCTCTTTCTCTAATCACATCTCTTTCTGTCTCTCACTCTCTCTGTTTCTGTCTCTCTGTCTCTCACTCTCTCTGTCTCTGTCTCTCTCTGTCTGTCTCTCTCTCAACATCTATTACACTATCCATAAGAACATTATCAAGATTTTAACATAATTAATCTACCATAAAGATACTGTAAAATACGGTGAAATTACTAACTGAACCATGGGTAGTGTAACTACTTGCCAACTTTTTTTTTAGCAGACCCTAAGAGATCCCCCCCGTGGCATCTTCAAGTGGTTATCATAAAATTTAGTGGCACATGCCCGACAAGATCTGTGTTTGACTCAACATCCGTGAGAGCATCAATCATTACACAAACGTGACCTCTCTCTCTCTCTCTCTCTCTCTCTCTCAGCCTTTCAGTTTTTTTCTTCCTTTCTCTCTCTCGCTCTTTCTCTCCGTATAGCGTAGAGCACAGAGCACAGACGTGTGGCACTTCTCCCTAAGGCATCCATCCATCACATCCATTTTTCAAATCATGTTTACAGGGGGCCAAATGAATTTATGATGCATTACCTTGTTAAAGAGGCCCAACTGAAAGAGCTCTCTGCTTTCTTGTATGTGACTATATGGATGCCTTTTTGTGTGTGTAAGAGAGAATATGTATGTCATACATGTATGTGTGTGTGTGTGTGTGTTGCTTAGTTTTAATTTGTGTGCTGATTTGGCAGCATTGTAAAGGTGTGTGTGGCGATGGTGGTAGTAGTGGGGTGGGGGGTGAGTGTGGTGCATTTAGTCTAGAGTAATCAATCACAGACGGCAGCAGACCATCCACGGCAGTGATGTCTGTCGGGACCAGGGCAGTGAATTATGGGTAGAAACATACTGCCGCTGCCAGCTCACTGGAATCAATCACAGAGTCCTGCGCCCCCCCATCCCCCTCCCAAAAAAAAAAAAATGCCAAAAATAAACAAAACAATAACTCCTAGATCCTCACAGAATAGGAAAGCAATAAAAGTGAATATGTGTTGATGTCTTATCTTTCAGTCTTGGGGGCATATCCCACTGTCTTACTCAAGTCTCACATTAAAATACAACACTTGACATAAAGCGGTTATGACATAAAGGGAGCATGACGACAATCGGGAGGAATTGTTTTATGCTTAATTGCAGGCAAGATCTTTTTCAACTGAGTGTGCATACGGCTGAGTGTAACCTCATAATGTAACTCAGCCACGGATAAAGCTTGGCATTAAAGAGACGCTCAGAATGTTCCCAGCTGAGAGAGGGAGAGAGAGAGAGAGAGAGAGAGAGAGAGAGAGAGAGAGAGAGAAGACAAGCAGAGATCACACTGACAGCTACGGGGCGAGAACTGGGGCTGTGTGAGACTTTAGCAGAAGTGTCTAGGCAAACGAATAGAGGGTACATATCATTTTCAATTAGACATCCAACAAGACTTCTCATTTGACACACAATCAAGAGCTTATAAAGAAAAGCAAAGCTAGTTTAAATCTCTTTAAATGACTTTCAGAAGTAAAACACATTGGCTATTCCTAAATGGTTTTTATATTAGATCACTGCTATTCAGTTATGCAAAGATGGCAATGTTGGCCCTTTATAGAGAAACATACACCCAGACCTAACAACTGTCATCCTTCTATCTTATTACAACTCTTTTTCTTTCCCCTCTCTTGTTCTGTGTCTTTATGAGTGTTCAAATCAGCCTCCTCTTTAGAGTCATTTAACTGAATTAACTCTTCAGAGACAACATATTTACAGGAAAATAAAATGTATGGGGCATCCATCCAGTGGAATTCAAGTAACAGCTCAAAGGGTTCAAATACTCAGATAGGAGGTGAGGGAACCCCCCCCCCTCCAAAAAAAACCCCTCATTGTCAAGCATGAGGTGAAAAGTTCAGTTGTGATGATGTAAAGTCTCACTGCTGGGAATCTCAGGTGACAGAGACCACAGTTACCATCAGTGACATCACAATGCAGAGGCCTCCCACTGCGTCTGCTGTGCCTCCTGCTGTAGTCCTGGGTGATTCATATCCTCAGCAGTCTCATTTCTATGGTACTCTCATTCACTGGAGGAAAAAACCAGGACCAAACACTTATTTGAATAAGAATTCAAAGTTTCTGTTATTGCTGCATTGTGGTCCGACAGCTAGTGAAGCTGTCATTGCTGTTCTCATTCAAGCCTTCCTCTCCTCTGAGTCACCGCAGGAATGTCCGCAGTGACACACATGCAAACGCAAAAAATACACATGTACACCAAAACAGCCTGCCCCTGACCCCTAGTCCCCCCTCCCCCATGCTTCAGAACCCATGAATGCTCCCTCTGCTCTGTAATCAGGACTAATGGGAGTCAGCTGTGGGCCGGACTAATTGGTCTGGAATGCAGACGGAGGGTCTGGGCAGCAGGGCTTTTCCACACCACGTCAGGTGGCTGAGGAGCAGCCGGTACAAGTGGCTTAGGAAAAGGCAGGAAGGAAAGAAGGAAGGAATGACACACAGACAGACAGACCTCACAGAAGACATGTTTCAATCTTGCCGTGACTTTGACTGGAGGTAGAGCCTTTGGATGGACATCCAGTTCTGGGTTGACAATGCCACTTTTGGCTTCACCGCATGCGTCATGTGTGATTTAGTGGTAACTCGCAGCTTATGGGTTTGGGAAACTTCAGAGAGAAGTCACTAGCCTTAAAGAGGCCACATATCACAATAATTTGAAGGAAATTGACCATAATAAGAGGAGTTCTTTTGTTTAAACAAAAGCTCTCAGAGCAGTAATCAGTGTGTCAGTTGCTTTTTCTTCTGTCTGCTTATTCTCTTGACTGAAGTAAAATTCAGTCGGCAGTGTCAAGAAAGGGCTCTAACAGCAGGTGATGATGGGTCTCGCTCTTTTGACTCTTCACTAATTTCGATAGACAGTATGCCAAACTTCTTCAGCCCAGAGCCTTTGACAGATTTGTAAATATGAGGGTAATAATGCCAGTAAGAGTTAAGACACAATTGCAAAGCACAACCTATCGCTCTCACCAAACCATGGAACAGCGAAGAAAAATCCTGCAGGTACATTCACCTGGGTGCATCTGTAATACAAGTGTGTACCTGTCGGAGAATTTGTTAACACTAGGGAAATGTGAGGCAAAGTCATGTAGCAGTTAGCAGCTAACAACTACGTGGCATGTAATGGCTGATAGAAACAAGGTTTGAGGCAGCTCTATAATACATCTCCTCTCTATGTTCTACACATTATGGCTGACACTACTGAGCAGGCACAAGGTCCTTGCTTAGTGCTAAATGTAATAGGTGTAAAACTGTTAGCCAGGCTAAGACAAACTGCATAAATTCATCTGCATTCAACATCTCTATGTGAGTACGGGTGTTTCCAGGCTAATTATGCTAAACCTTTCCATCTGCCCAGTAGGTCACCTCATTTTAATGTTCAAACTGCATCTTCATTCACACAGGGTTCCCCAGAGCACCATGGGAAACTAGTTGGCAATAACTGCCGTTGAGAAGCATTCCTCCATGTGAGGCTAATATGAACTTGAAGTTCACACAGCACTGAGCTTTCACTTCCCTTGGCTGACTGGATGCGATCTTCTCTAATTGGCTGACCATAGCTTGCAGGCACACTAGTGTATCTTCACCAATTCCAACTCATTGTCTCTAAGCTACCCAAGTTTGAGTATATTTACAGCCAGTAGAGTAGAGTTCTCACAGACCTAAGGTATGCTTTTCTTCTCTGTCTCTGTTTCCTGCCAAGTGACTGAGTTAGGGGAGAGAGTGGAGCTACTGGAGCTAGGTCCGGGCAATGAGCAAGGGTCTGCGGTGCACCTGGCTGGAGGCCTAGACTTGGCTCGAACAAACCTCTAAATGATTCATGCTGTCTAGGTAAGAGAGGAACGCTGTCTCAGGCGTCGGCAGGTAGCCTTGTTATGCTAATGTCTGGGGAGGCTCTTTGAAGCCGCCCTCATCTCTGCGATGGCTGATGAGAGGCCTTTTTATGCCTGTCCAGAGGGACTCATTAGCGGAGAGAGAGAAGGGCCGTCACACAGAGAGGGGAGAGGAGGAAAGTAGAGAGAGAAGGATAGTGGAGATGGAGAGAGGGGGAGGAGGAGGAGGAGGAGAGATGAGATGAGATGAGATGAGAACAGAGAGACAGAGGGGCTTTGGAGAGATAGACTACAACCTCACAAAGAATGTGGACAGATATCAAATCCAATGTTGGCATTGAGACAAAACATGTCAAAGTGATCTATTTCTATTTGAACATTCCTGGATGGTTATATGTTCTTTTAAAGTTAGCAGAAGTGATGAAATTCCGGCCTTTGCTAAACGTGTTTAATAATTCCATCATTTCACAAGGAGAGCAGGCACAATGAATGGATACAGTTGTTCACTGACCTATATTACCTCAAACTTGACAAAGTCACTTAAGGTGAATCAGCCATTATTAAAACTCAGAGCACACATGTGCTTGAAGCTCTCTCACGGAAGCTTTTGTTTTCTTGACCGTGCTAAGTGTAGTTCTTTAATTGGTTTGTGATTTGTGTCAAAACCCATTTCAATCCATCAGGCTGACCACTGTGATGAGAGACAAACAAAAAGAGAGAACGAAAGACAGACAGAGAGTGAGAGAAAGAGAGAGAGAGAGAGGCCTGGAGGGTGATATCTGTGTGAAATCGCTTCAATCTCTCTGCTACTTTAATAACAACCTCAGAGCCCAAGGAACATGGCCACAGTTCCACACCATCGCTGCGCTTAATAACACTGGCCTCCACTAAGGACACAGAAAGAAAACCTCACTCTCGTTTACTCTTTTTTTTTTCACCTCCCCACTCCCCGCTCCTTCTTTCTCTCTTCTACCTACGCACTCACACACATACAGATACACACTCTGTTACTATAGCTTTTTGTCTGCCAGGCGGCCTGGATTTTCCATTAAATAAAAGCAATAAGTAAAGAACTTTGTGGATTATCACTGAAGAAGCTCTTTTCAGAGATATGAGAGCAAAAATTAATAATGAAAGTTTAGGAAGGGGGGTGGGGGGGGGGGGGTTCACCTCTCAGTGTGTTTCTAGCTAATGGCATCTGGTTTCTCACCTGACAGTCTTGACGAGTAGAGGGAAAAAAAAAAACTTAATAAAAGCTCAGGAGAAAAGCAGAACAGAGTTATTGTCAACTGGAGCAAGTTAATGTGCAGAATTTCCTACGGACTCGCAGACACTTATATAAACGTTACAGTCCAGGTCTTTGGATGTGTTTTTGAGACTGGACTTGGAGGTGAAAAAAAAAAGAAAAAAAAAAATCCCAGAGAGTGGTAAGAATGAATTCTGGGACTGCCTCCCTACATTTTTGAGGATGCCTCAAACACGGAACCCTCGGAGGACCTGAGGGCTAGATTAACAGTCTAAATCGCTCTCTGTAATAACAAGTGAAAACATTACAGGCTCCCCTAGCTTCTACTCAGCGTCATATCAAATAGTTGAGGACAGTACAGGCTTTGTTCCTATGGCACGCATGGCTGAGGGAGAGCTAAATGGCTATAGGAGAGGCTGTGTTGTGGTGGAGTGTCCTTGGGGACCTGAGGCTGTTTCATAAATGTCTGCAGGGGTAGCAAAAAGGATCTCCCATTGCTCTGCTTTATATTCATAACATGGTTACTTTCACAAGTTAGACCGAACAGTTAAAATGCCAAGGTCAAGGATGTTTGATATGTTGGTGCACCTTTATTCTTAATGTGTTATTCTCACGTACGCCCCCCCCCCCCCCCACTTGCCCCCCACCTCCTCTGTGTGTGTGTGCGTGCGTGTGCATGTTTGCGTGTGTGCGTGTGGGCACACTCTCAGAGCTTCTTGGTAAAGGACTGTGGAGATTAAGAGGGAAGGGGCTATATGTTACTTGAGTCTGATCAATGCTTTGATGTGATGGGCACTGCTACTGCACACAGCAAACCTGTTGCCATGGTTATTTCTATTCAGAAAGCAGAAGGATTAAACTCTAGGGAAAGAAAGGGATTTTACTCTCAGCGGTGAAGCAGAGAATTGGGGGGAGAGGGACGAGAGAGAGTGAGAGAGAGAGAGAGAGAGAGAGAGAGAGAGGAAAGAGGAGAAAAATGAGAATACAGGCAACTGTGTTGTCCTTACCTGTCTGCTCTAACACTGCCCGTATCTATCCACCATGTCATTACATGTTTGCAGCTGGGATTCAGCCGTTTGCAATACTGAGAACATGTGTGTTAGATAAATGGGTATGATAAGGTGATATGTATACATCTCAAAAGCATTTGTGTGTGTGTGTGTGTGTGTGTGTGTGTGTTTGTCTGTGTGTGTGAGATATGGAGATATTTTCCCAAGCTGTGCATGTCTGTGGTGGAGCTCTCTCAGCAGGGCTAGTATTGGCTTGGCAACGCAAGGTTATTTAGAAGTTCTTTAAAAAGGGAAACTTGAGCGAGTCAGCTAAAAGCGTGCAGCGCTAAATGGGCTCAGATCACCAAGGAGTCCAATGAATTCTAGTCTAATTACCATCCAGCCCCAACCCCCATTTAATACCCCTGACCAAGGACACAACATGCTAATACAATTCCCCTTTACACATATAATAAAACTTTCTCTCCCTCTCTCTTTCTCTCCCCCATGCACACACGTCTACACACACACACACACACACACGGGGAGAGAGAGAGTGAGAGAAAGAAAGAGTGAGTCAGAAGGAGAAAGATAGAGAGGAAAGCCTATATTGAAGATAGTAAGGGTTACTGCTTAAGCTTTATGGCTAGCTTTAAGGTTGTCGGATCACTGCAGAGAACGTGAGGATTCATCTATATTGCATTCATTTAAAAGCACATTTATTCTAATCACTGATAGACAGCCGGAGTGCAACCATTAACACACATTTATTCTAATGGATGCAGGGGAGCGTTTAGCCTCCATGCTAATGGGGGGATCAGTGTGACAGGACAGTGTGCAGAGGGGCCAGCGGGGACTCGCGTGTGTCATCCATGTCTCACTATCAAGGCCACAATCACAAGTCATAAATGTTAATGCATTCCTCCTCGAGACTGACACACATTGATTTGCCCAAGTTCAACAGAGGGGCTTTTCATCAGAGAGGAGAGCAGAGGAAGAGGTGAAGGGGTAGATTAGGGTCGGCAAAAAATAAAAAAAAGGGGGGGTAGAAAGAGGAGAGAGAGATAGATAGATAGATAAATAGATAGATAGATAGATAGATAGATAGATAGATAGATAGATAGATAGAGGGCGAGAGAGAGAGAGAGAGAGAGAGAGAGAGAGAGAGAGAGAAACAGATAGGGAGTGAGAGAGAGAAAGAGGTAGCGAGAGAGCAAGAGAGAGAGAGAGAGAAGGTAATTTCCCTGTGATACTCTGGCTGTATGAAAGGGTACTGCTGTTGATTTGTGGCGTGATATTCTGACAGGCTCTCTCAGGGAGAGCAGTTTGGCTGCTGCTGTCCACACAGTTTGATCAATGCCTGCAGAATCGGCCTGTAAATCTCTTTTCCATGGTCCAATCAGCAGAGCAGCCACCTCACACTTATACAGGCTTAGACATTGCACTATAAAAAACTGCAGTTATACCCCTGCAGGTTTCAAACAGGTCAAATGCCAGTCCTTTTTTAAGACCACCTCACTTTCATTTAGATTTCACCAAAAACTGCTGGACAACACCGAAAGAAAAAAATCAAAACTTAAAATCCTGGTAACCCAGTCTGTTTGCTTGCGTGTATCTAATAAATCTAAATCAAAGATTCAAATCTTTCAAACAGTAGGACCAAGATGTTTTTGTTTACTCTCTGACATAATAAAATAAAAAATAAAAAAATCTGAACTTATTGCACTCTTACAGCTTACTTAATCTTTTGAATCCCTCACTTTGCCTGACAACCAACTGCTAAAATACCCATATACCAGAGCTGAATGTTTTCTAACAAATGACACCATGGGATTCGACTCTATTATCCTACACTGTCTATCTCTCAGTGTAAGTGGAAACCCTTGGTAATGGTAACTTTAAATTGATCACGCATTTTCACTCCATCAATAAAGAATGAGGAGATCTGAAATATAAATGTAAAACAATCGAAGACCATTTAAGGTCTAAAAGAGAGGCTTTTAACGCTTTTGATTTTTTTCTCTCTCTCAGAACCTCAAAAAAAACAAAACAAAAAAAACAAAAAACAAAACCAAAAACAAAACACCGCATATTTTAAAAGAACATTCTCCTCTTTTAACAAAATGATCCATCCCATGTAAAAACACATTTTTGACACAGACACATGGATAAGTAGATGTCAGCTGTGTCACATGGCTGTACACTGATGAATAGCGCAGTATTACGCTTACATTATGAAATATTTCCCACTGAAGTCCTTTGTCTTCATTCTCCGGAGCCCTGGTGCATCTTCTCTTTGATGGGGCTGAAGGCTGGCCAATCGAGCCACTGACCAATGAACTTATTTGTCTTGCTTCTCTCAAACATAAACCCCTCCCCTGTCCTCTCATAAGCCCTTCCGCTAACTCGCAGCATGTGTGCTGCTCTTTTTCTCAGTTATTGTGACCCTGATAGAGTCATTTTCTGCACATGGGTGCACACACACAAACACACGCACACTTAGACACATACACACACACACACACACAGACACACACACGCTCAGAAATACACACATACACACACTCAGTGACTGTGTGGCTTATCTGTCATGACCTCGGATTTAGAGGCAATAGAAAATGATAAAGGATATGGAAGACCTGGTGAGAGGCAGTGAAGGATCTCGCTGCTGCTACTGAACCATGTCACCAGCTGTGAGACACTTACCTCCTCACCTACACACTGATACCATATCACACACAAACACACACACACACAAACACACACACACACACACACACACACACACACACACACACAGACACACACCAATATCATAGCATCTCTCCCTCTCTGTCTGCCTCTGTCTGCCTGTCTGTCTTTCTGTCTGTCTGTCTGTCTCTCTCTCGCTCTCTCTCTCTCTCTTATACATACTCACTAAAACACTAAAACGCTTAAACACCACAATGAATACCTACATGCATAAGCCATTATCAGACAGAACCATACACTCTATAGCATAAAAGAAATGAGAGGAAATAGAGATAAAAAAGCTGGCCAGTGTATTCTGGCTTATTTCAATGCACAAGACATAACACATAACAGAGCCAATTTAGACAGTAACTCAGTTTGCTCCTTACAGCAAGCTCTCCGCCCTGAGCCAGGGGATTCATTTCTGTCTTAAAGTTACAGCTCCTGAAGATAGAAGTCATCTCTTTTCAGTGCATTTAAAGAAACTTATTACATTTATAAATTTGGCAAAATTTCAAATAAATCTCAAGAAATCTGATTACATTGATCAGTATATATTTTATTTTCATATATATATATATATATGTACACCATTGTTTTCTCACAAGACCCAGAATGTGAGCTGAGTTAAAGAACTTATTCTCTGTAATTATGGATCCTGGTAAATGATTAAAGTTGAAGTGATTCATGTCAACTAAGTTTGTGTCTTCAAAGGGGTCTGAAATCATCTCATTAGACAACTTAAAACACTGTAATCCCTCTGATATGAAAATTTCTGGTCTCATAGGAGACTCGTCTAAAAAGACACGAGCACCCAAATATGACCAGTCAGACATCACAGTGTACAAAACCGTGAGCCTAACTTCCACTACAAAAGCCATTATGCACTTCAGTTTCCACACATTAAACCACTCTAACACACTAAATGTATCATTCAACATGACTTCGGGTTGTGTCCAAAAATCAAGTTTGAATAAGCCATCGACGTTCCGATTTAATGCTTTTCGTGTGTTCGGAGTGACAGTACGGTCTCTTGCTACTGTGGAACTAAGTGATTCTTGGAGACAGAAGCTCTTATGTTGACTCACAGTGGGAGATCAACAGTCATGAAAGAGCTACAGTGAGGTTTTAGACAAGCTGAAGCCAGCAGTCTGGTATTACCCAGTAGTCTCCTATAAAATCTGCTCTTCGCAGTCTCTGAGAGGGGACCAACTTCAGGCCAGCTCTCCTCTGAGCATATGCATATGCCATAAACAAACAGAAAAATGGCAGTTATAACTGCAAGTCATACTCCAAAAAAGACCACAGCCTGAATGCTTAGCTGTGCACTGGGGCTTTTTTTTCCTGCTGATTTCACACATTATTCATGTTAAAATAACAACAACAACAATAATGATGATGGTAATAATAATAATAATAATAATATAGTAATTGTAAAATGAAATATAGGTAATAATTCATGAATACTGTAGATAATACTGAGATCCAAACAATGATAAGTATGGTTACCTTACAGTAGCGTGGCCAGACAATGTTATCGTACAGCAGTTGAAGCGGTCATCATTAGACACTCAACCAAATGTCGTTACTCAGATGTAACATAATAAGGTTAATGGGATGGCTGTCGTAAGTCGAGGATCGTCTATTTATATATTTATATTTGATTTAGACTAGTAGTGACCCACCCAGTCCAAGAAGTAGACTGATAATAATTGTCTTTAATTCAAAGGTGTGAGGAAAATGTGTTTGAGTGAGAGGAAAAGTACTTATTCATGTCATAATGGATGTAAATCACTGGTCTGCACTGGTCGCCAGTTTGGAAAGACAGCTGGAAACAAACAGCTGTCTAATTTAATAGTCTTACGTAGTTGTTGCGGTAAGTTTTTAAAAACCGGCCTGTGCTATTTCATATATGTAATGTGGTATGAGGCTGGCATCTTTGCTGTGGATAGTTATGGACAGTGACCCAGTGAAGTCACGTATATGTGAGGGCTTTTACATCTCAAATGTACATTACGTGATCACTGGAAGAGAAGCAGCTGACCCGGCTTTTTAAGGGCTGCGCTCAGTATCTGTACTTCTCCTCTGAAAATGGCTAGATGCGATGTTACAGTGGCATGGAATGGGTGGAGACAGAGACATTTCCTGCCCGTTTCCTGCTTTAGATGCAGAGGCCATCAATCAAATGGCCACTCAATCATTACTCGCTATCAAAATCAGCAGAGATATCGCCTCCTCCAGGATCAAACATTACTGACGCCCTTTCGTGTTTCTGCCCTTAAAAAGAGAAGAGAGATGCTGGGGCATAAATCAGCTGGTGTTGGCTTTCCTGCTCCTGACTTGCTGATCCGGTGGGAGACACAACAGAATTATGTAACTGTTGATTTATTGCCTTTAAGAAATCAGATTCATTGTTTTCCTCTCTGTTTTTTTTTTTTTAAAGCTCTTTTTTTTTTTTTTTTTTTTTTTCGCAGGTCAGATAAAGTTTGTCTAGTGTATGGTGCATCGCATTTCCTCAGGACAAGTCTTGGAGAGCACACTGTTTTGTGTCAGATACAGTGAATAGAACCTTAAGGCCTTCATTTGTCTCATTTACTGTAAGAGGGGCTTTGGAAGCCAATCGATGCAACACTCATCCAAGCTGCAGTCCCACGGCTCAGGCAGGAATGGGAGAAGCAGAGAGGAAACACCGGGGAGTCGGCGGAGAAGACTTCATATTCCCCGAGGAATGTTTGGACTCAAAAGCAACTGCAGAGCTGTGTTTCAAGATGCTAAACAATTGCTATTACTCACCATCTAACATTTTTTTTTTTTTTTTGGTAATGTTAAGCTGATATTTTTGTAGAAGCTTACGTTTAACACAAATGTTCACTAACACCGGAGGTCACAATAAACTATTTAATGATACTATTTCATTTCAGACAACATAAGTGCACATTAAGTTCAAATTGTTGAACAGTGGCTGTGGAAAGCATAGTTGCCTGTGAGCAAGTGCCCAGTTAAAATAGCTGGATTCACGTCCAATTTCTAAGAAAGTTTCCCAGAAGCTGTCCTTCCTATTAGCTGACAGGTCCTCTGACCGGTCTGATGCTCTCCTCTTCATCCAGGGGAGGGACCAGGAAACAGGGTGAACCACAACATGGCCTAGTGTCATGGCTAGACTGAACTCTTCCAGACTATTTCGTAACTCCCTTCCCTTTTCATTTCTTTCTTTTTTTTTTTTTTTCTCCCTCTCACCCCAAAGAACACGCCGTTCCGCCAGCAGCAGCTGTTTCTACAATGCAATCCCATAAGGAGAGATAACCGCTCACCCTTTCGTAGCATTTCTTTCACTCTCACAAATTCTTCATCCCTCTTTCTTTCTCTACAGTCACTCTCATTTTGAATCTCATTTTGAACTCAAAAGAATGTCAAATGCTTTTCACTCAAAACATATACGCTTGCATTTCTATCATATCCATTACTCATTACTTATTTTTATTCATTATCTTTTAAAAGATACATCATTGGCATGTGCTGTAGCTCCTTAACTATGTCTATAAACAAGAAATGTTGTGTACTGTTCAGTACTGTGTACTGAAATGGTAGCTCTCAAAAAAGTCTGAGCTTTAATATACATCATTTTGTAATCATGTCGGTTTTATGGACCATGCCATAGAGCCATAGGAGTGAAAAGTTATTAGAAGAGGATATCACTTCATCATCATCTCATGTCAATGTGGGATCTCACTCAATCAGCCACTTAAGAGACTTGAACAGGGAAATTCAGTCACAGTTCAGTCAGAGAACAGGTAATTACAGCATGTATCCCAATCCATATGTACTGCCCGAAATAAAATATTTCTCAGTTGATTTGTTCACCCCCCTTCTTATTTTTCTCGCCAATTAAAACACTCAAAATGTGAAAGTGACCTCATTATGCTGCAGTTTGTGAATCCATGCATTCACTGCCCAGTGTTCCTGGCACAAAACTGCAGCAGCACTCACATGCACAGACGAATGAGTCACAACACTACGATTAAAAATAGCTTTCAAAAAGATGGAACACAGCATGACCGCGAAACTCTGGCAAATCCAAAGCACTCTCAGAAATCAACATGACAGTCTTAATGAAAGCTTCATGGGAAGAACAGACACGTTGGTGTGTGCCGTCCCTCACTGCTTGGTGAAGAGACCATCAGCTGTCTGTCTCACAGAGGACAGGTTGCCTGTAATAGTTTGGATGTCTGAGTGGGTTTCAGGTTTCTTCTGACTGCAGTGAAGCCACAACTCAGACACCGGTGAGAGTGAACGATCGGAACTGGTGATGACAGCATTGGCACTAAAAAAGACGTAATGCCAACATTTGCCTGAGAAACAGAAGGAAGATAGGCTAGAAGGTGTAAATTCACTTTTTTTCTTTCACTTGTTTTATAGGTTGTTGGTTAGAGAAAAGGTAGAGTCAGAGTTGATCTAGTACCGTTTTAGAGTCATTGTCGTATTAGCTTTTTTCATCGGTTGAGGCTATGAGGGTGCTAATGCATTGTTTGGCAAGGGTACGGCCGACTGCTACAGACCGCGGTTGGTTTGTTTATCGGGTTTTAAGTGTCTAGGTAGGAAAGAGCCTGATTTCTTCAGAAACAGTGAGATGATGATGATGAAAATGACCAGCTACCACCCCCCCCCCCCCATCCCGTCCCACGCCTTTTCCTTAAATTCTTCTTGCTCTGATCCCCTCTGACCCAATTGCTAGGAAGTGGGAAGTGCCTGATCATTGTCCTCCTCATTATCATCATCTTCATCATCGACGTTTTCCTGTTAGATCTTTTACATCTTCGGTTTTGTCCCTCCCCCCTGACCAAAGCCCATTCCGGGCCCACAGGTTTCGTGTCACTCCGGCTAAAAGCCTTTCCTTTCCCGCACTGCCGCTAATGCACAGCTAATGAGATTGGATAGGAGCTGATGGGAGCTTTGAGTTACTTGCATTCTGACTAGATTACCCATAATTCAATTGGCCATACTCTGCCCTCTTCCTTTTGCTTGGGAACTTGAGGTTTAGGGGCGTAGTGCACATCCACTTCCTTTTTAAAAGCCAGTCTTTCCCTGAATCCTTCTCTGTACCTCCCTTTTTTATTCTTAAGATAAGAAACAGTCCTTTGAAGAAAACCGGAGGAAAAAACACTTTTAATATATGTGCACTCACAGTGTGTGCCACACAAAGGACGGCTCATTATTCTGCTGGAGACCAATGAAACACAGAGTGTTGATATGAAATAGAGATCCGTGATTATTTCTTAGTACTTTAGCAGTCCAAGGAGAACAGCAAGGCAAATAAATAAATGGATAAAAACTGCAAACACACAGAAAGCGTCATGAAAAGAAAGTACTGCGGACTTCTATAGTAATCTTAGGTAAACAACCAGAGATTTAAATTACAAAACTGGGAGAAACAAACAGACGGTGTGATGGTTTTTCAAGGCCCTGAATACACGCTGAATTTTCCCGCCTGTTTTTTCTTTTTTTTTCTTCTTTTCTTTTCTTTTTTTTTTTTTCTTGCTGCAGAATCATCTACGAGGAGTCCGCATTATGTTATACAAATCATCGCAGAGCAAGAGGGGAGAGAGGCGACCATTTTGTATAACCGGAATGCGCCTGGCGCTTATTGCTTCCCGGACTCATTTCATAGTGTCGCAATAGATCTCCTTTATGTTTTCCCTGTCCTGTTTTCTGTTTTCTCCATTACTTCCCCAAGCACTCTCGACTACAAAAGACAAGGCATCTGTTTTCAATCACTGAAGACTCACACCAAACCAAACGACAACAGCACAACACAGCGAGCCTAGGGACTGGGAAACACTCTTCACAGAACATTTAGGAAATGTGAATTTTATGTCAATGCAAAAGGGAGAGAGAGAGGGGGGGGGGGGGGGGGGGGGGCAATCACATCTTCTCGTTTACGACCTTCCCTCTGACTGGCCTCCTCATGAGGGGAACGGAAGAAAAGTAGAATAGTCCTTGGATTTCAAAATACTTTGAGGTTTTAAATTTCATTGGTTTTTGCTTTTATTACACATAAAATACACACGGTTTGGTTACAATGACAAGCTGGCAGGCTCTCACATCTGTATTCTCGTCTCATGATTTGTAATGAGAATAATCGCGTCAACATTGTCCTGGTTAACTTACCAAAGGACACAAAGAAAACAGATTCAAACAAGCAATATCGTGACTCTGGCTGTCTGTGTTTTAGCCTATTTTTGTCATCACTCATTGACCACAAACAGACTGAAACGGGTTCAGAACTGCAACCGCTGGTGTCATGTAATAAAAGATGCCTTAATACTTATGTAATTAAATATTAATTACATGTTTCTTACTGCAATTTGTTAACATGTCTAATGAAGCACTCATGTCTATGAACCAGGCAGTACCACGGAGATCAGAGGAGAAATGTGTGAACATGTATTCATGGCTGTTACATTTAATACACGCTATGTGACATGTGTTGCAAGAAGCAAGAAAAACAACAAAGATACAACATACACTGCTGGCTTACCTAACAAGGGCTCTTGTTAACATCAACTCATCTTGACTGCACAATCAATTAACAACATCAACATTACCATCTGCACATTTAAATGTTGTCGAATACCACTACTCATAAAAATAGACAAGGACACATTGTTCTTTTCGCCAGTGTCTGAGGAGTGTGTGTGTGTGTGTGTGTGTGTGTGTGTGTGTGTCAGGGTGTGGGTGTGCGTGCGCACGTGTGTGTGTGTGTGTGTGTGTGTGTCTGTGTCTGTGTCTGTGTGTGTGTGTGCACGTGTACGTATGTGATGAGTGGGCCTGCCACTCACCCAGCAGTAAGAGACTTTTGCGACAGGTGCTGCTCAGACTCCTGCAGAGTAATAAGCGTCAAGGCTGGGAGGGTGAGGGAGCCTCGCACTACAGAGACTCTAATTACCATCCTGACCTTGCCTGAGTTATTATGAGTGGCTCAAACTGCACAGACCTGCTCTCCAAACTTTTAGGCCCACACACACACAGACACACGTGTGTGCGCACACACACACACACACGCACACGCACACACAGACACAGCAGTCTTCCCCATCTGCCTCTTCTCGGTAAAAAGCTGATCAATATCATAAATGTACCACCATTCATCAATGGGTTTTCTTTCCATGGAGTTAGTTGTGCAGAGTGAGAGTAAAAAAAGAAATAGAGTGTGAGAGAGTTGACAAGAATAATTGCTCTCTCTGTTTCCTCTTGAAAAGAGACGCAATAGTGGATATTACACTGAAAAATGCCCTTCAGATCCTCTATCTGTAATCAACATTAAATAACCATCATCATCAGCACAACAGAATTAAAACATACAGTAGCAATGTGAACAGATGTTGGATAACCACACACACACACACACACACACACACACACACACACACACACAAAGAAAGAAAGAGAGAGAGACACAGAGAGAGAGAGACAAAAAGAGAGGCAGAGACAGAGAGAAATAAACAATTCAAATAAAATTCAGTTGAGCCAATTGAAATGATATTGGTAGATAGCTGAGTGCAGTCTTTGAGTTAAGACAAGGAAATTTAAAGTGGTATTTGAAATTGCTTGATTGGTTTGTTCAGATAATGTAGAGTCTGCTACACAGGACTTAAAATGGTCCCTCTTTTAAAGAGCAATTATTCACCCTCAATTGGCTGCTCTATAGTGCTGTGACGTGTAGAATTAGCAAGCATATTTTCCACACTTCCTCCCCATATAATAACCAGGGGAAATGTTCTACTTGCTGCTATGCAGCAGGAGATATTGCTAAGTACTAGTGTATACAGTACACAAATGTTAACTGCTTTGTGTCTGATTATACTCTTGGGTCTGGTATAAGGTATGTCTTATAATGCAAAATGCACACACTCTCACACAGACACAGACACAGACACACACACACACACACACACACACACACACACACACACACACACACACACACACACGACTAAACCAAACAACTGTGACAACTGATTTGCTAAGCACTTTAAGTATCTCGTTATGGTCTCTAGCTGAAATTCTCACCCTGAACAGACCTCTCATAGCCTTCCTGGCAATTTCTGTGGGATTGTGAACTCTACGAGTTTTAATATTGTGGGACACGCACTCACAATAGCATTCAAGAATCCACAGAGCCATGAAATGGCCTCAGGGTGAGGAGAAATATTAATGAATGGCAAACAACATATTCTAGCTCCACTCGTTTCCTGCCTACCGCCTGAAGTAAAGCGAGGGAGAAGTGGACAGAGGCTGGCTGACACACAGGAGGATAATCCCTTAGTTAATTGGTATGACTGATGAAGACAAATTGAAATGGGGAGGGAGGGCAGGCAAGAGTTTCCGTACACAATGGAGAGAAGATTGTAAAATGGAGAAAGGACCACATTAAGGGCTGACTGAGGATAAGCACTTTCAGAAAGGGCTGAACTCTATGGACTGTAGGTTGAAAAATATTAGGCAAAAAGACAGACCCATTTTTTTTGTAAAAAAAAAAAAAAAAACCCTACCAGCACACTTTCTTGTTTTAACAAAAATGTCAGGCTCATTTAATCCTTTTGTAAAGCGCAAGAGTTTTTTTCTCTCTCTGTCATTAAGCTGAATGTTTATAAAGGAAATGTGTAGGAAGACATTGTCATTAAGTATGATAAACTTCATTTTTGAACTGAACTCCCCACCGGTCAAAACACAAGTTGCTTTAATAAACGCAATCACCAGAGATAAAGTTTTAACAGAAAATTAAAGGGTACATACTGGGCTGTCTGAGGACACTGACTGACAATACCATACCTACCAAGTGCCAGAGGGAGAGAAAAAGTAAGGATGAGAGGGGATGAAGGAAGAGGAAGGGGACAAGGAGGGAACATAGCAAATCTGGGCCATTTTAGTTGACCATGTGAAAAGCCATGGTTCAGACTTTGGAACAGAAGAATTACCTCTACCCTCTAAACATTAATAAGAAATGAGAACAGGGGAGTAGATATTAGACTTGTTGGTTCTCTGCGCAATACTGTAGAATCCCAGCTTGTCATTACTTCAAATGGACAACAGTGTCAGTCTTTCATATATTCTGTGAGAAATAATTTAAGTTTATATCTTGTCAATAATGTAAGTTTATAGATTTTCTAAAGTGCCTCAACACATTTCTTGAGATGGAACTCACAGCTTCAG
>NC_044502.1:35017521-35047521 GCF_902362185.1 Chanos chanos
GTGCCGAGGCCTATCGTTCCACTGGCACGTCGAACAAAACACACAAATATTTACGCCCCTTCTCACTAATGAGAGGACTATGATTGAGCCAAACAGAAATCAAACACACACCCATTCTTTTCTCTCTTCACTCTCCCCATCTGTATCTCAGGACCAGAGGGAGGGGAAAAAAAAACAACACACACACAAAAAAAAAAACAGCTGCTTGAAACTGAAAATGGGCCCTGCTGTAAACATGGCCATAATTACCACCATACACAATCCCTCTTTCAGAGAAAACCGTGACAGATCTTCTAGATGCCTAGCGCATAGCATTTAGACGACAGTACAAAACATGTGCGTATGTTTAATTTATGGTGCATATTTTTGAATTTACAACGGGAACGTCTACGCGGCTGAAGTCGCGAAGGAAAATATTAAAAGTGTGTCAGCCGTTTCCCAACTACCTGCCAGCTAATGCATGCATATCAAACAGAGTACGGAAATGCCTTTAACCCACATAATAGGCTTGATGGAGCACAAATATCCCGCAGAGTTGGGAAATATGGACCCAGAGTCAAAAGCAGAAGACTCAGGCTAGTCGGTGAGTAAAAGCACATATTATCAATAGGCACAGATACATACAGAATGTACTCATTAAGCAAAGGAAGAGGGAAATCAGGGACAGTAGGTGTAAAGAATTTTATGGGCCGCAGCATTGCATTGACTGATGAAAAGGTCTCCGCCGAGTTCTATTTCTATAAAAGTGTTATTCTCACCAATGGCCAGTTTCCTTCACATCAGACTCTGACAGCAATAAAAGGAAAAAAAAAAAAAAAAAGAAATAAAGACATCCGGAAATTCATATGACTCACTGAGGCTTGACCAAAATGGAAGGCTTGAATGAAATAAGCTCCATTTTCCCATTCCCCCTCTCTGCACACCCATCTAATACTCAAGTCAGCCCCCATAAGTCCTGGCACGGAGCCGATCAGGGTGGAGAGTCCTGTTGGAGACAGGAATGGAGGAGGAGGAGGAGGAGGAGGGGGGGGGGGGCGTATGGGGAGGTGTGGAGGGGATGTGGTGGGGGGCGGGGGGCGGGGGGTGGGGGTTGTAGGAAGGGCGGCTATCTCTGGAAGAGGAAGTCCTTTAAAGCATGGAGCGGTTTCCTTTGCCTCCCAGCCACTCTGCCTGCCCTTCTCTCTCTGTCTCTGTCTCTCTCTCTCTCTCCCCTATCTCCCCCCTCTCTCTTTCTCTCTCACAAATTCTTTCTCTGTCTTTCAAAAGGTAAAGGGACAATGCTTGTCCTCTTCATAATTATGACTGCAGCTAATGCACTTTCTTGCGTCTCTCAAAAAAAAAGGAGCTTTGCACACTCACAATTTAACAGACACAAAAACATTCTCACAACACTTATTGAAAATACATTTAATTTTACCTGTGCACCTGTGCAACCAAACAAACATGCATCTAAGGATGCACACACACACACACACACATACACACACACAAACATACACACACACACACACACACACAAACACAAACAAGACAGACACACAGCTGGAGTGAATCCAGTGCCCAGCCCAGCAAATTGTGTGGGAGTTGTTTATTTCCAGCCTTGGCTGAGTGTTTCCTGAAAAAGGACTGTCTGCTAAATCATCGATTTCAGTTGGACGCTTCTCTCAACCCCCCAAAGCTATTTTTAAATCCCTCCTGTTCGAACTCCAACTCTTCACATCAACACAGGAGGTACTGAGCTGGAGGGGTGGGGTTGAGGGGGGGGGGGTATGGAAAGGGGTTTTTCCATGAATGCTAACCCTTTTAGTCACGCTAACAGTTATCCTGTTGTAAGAACTACTCACACAATCATGCTAACACTTATCCTGTTGTAAAGATTATCATAGCAATCACACAAAATTTTTGTCTCCTTCAAGTGACTACTCCCCTAACAGTTGAAATGCTTACAGTATTAGGGATACAAACAGCAATGCAAAAAAAATTCAACTGCTGTTTAAGAGATCAAAAAAAGAGGAGGTAATCACTTTCGTTCTTTCAATAG
The DNA here is from genome assembly GCF_902362185.1 of Chanos chanos. Lineage (NCBI taxonomy): Eukaryota > Metazoa > Chordata > Actinopteri > Gonorynchiformes > Chanidae > Chanos > Chanos chanos. Next base: position 35,019,563 of record NC_044502.1, read on the forward strand.
CTTGTTCTTCCGACTGTTCTAATTGCACTTTTCAAATAGAATCAGTGTACATTACTGTGTGACTATTATTAAATTCATTCGACCATGGTAAGTAGCTCCGTCCTTCAGAGTCAAGCTAGCTCTGATTAGAGAGAGAGAGAGAGAGAGAGAGAGAGAGGGGAGAGAGAGAGAGAGAGAGAGAGCGAGAGAGAGAGAGAGAGAGAGAGAGAGAGAGATTTAACTTACCTTTGCACTGATTGGTGTTTTTGTCAAGGATTGCCTTTGTTGACACTATTTTCCCATACCTGTCAAAGACAATAAACAGTCTTGTTTGTAATGTATAAAACCATTTAAGAATCTCAGTGTGTTTGTGTGTGTGTATATGTGTGTGTGTGTGTGTGTGTGTGTGTATTTAATCACCTCAGAGGTTTATGCAAAGACAGCATACACTGATGTTAGTTTTGCACTGTCCTCATTAAAAAGTTTGAACCTAAACCCACGGAGGCAAGTGTGTAGGGACTGGGGCACTCAGAACTTTTTTTTTCTTTCATTATGCCTTAAAAGAGGAGTATTTATCAATATATCCTCAAAGAACAACCCGGGAGAAGCACAAACAATGAAAGTGAGGAGGGAGGGGGTATTCTGAGCCCTTATGAATAAATAAGAGACTTTGAAGCATCGCTTCTGCTGTTTCTTAGGTCAAGAGATCCAACCTGTTCTCTCACTCCACCCAGCAATATGCTCTCTCTCTCTCTCTCTCTCTCTCTCTCTCCCTCTCTTTCTCTTTCTCTTTCTCTCTCTCTCTCTCTCTCTCTCTCTAAAATTCACTTTCCTCACTCACCCTCATTAGCGGAAATCGGTAGAAGAAGAAGCAGGGATACTTTGGAAAGCCAGTAGCTGGGATTAGTTGTCATTATACCTGTTAAAGATGGTGATGTATGGAATAATTCAGTTCTCCTCACAGGGTCAATGACTGAATATGACATTCCATCCCTCCCACCCTCTCTGTCTCTCCAGCAACCTACTTACCTTCTTTCCGCCCTCTATTTTTTCTGTTCCTCCCTCCTCTCTAAGAAAAAGTAATAAAGTTTCTTATCTCTTCACTATCCGCCAGCAGAAACGAATGACTGATATGAAAGAGATGCTCCCTGTGTGACTTTTAATTAATGTTTAATGCTGCACGCCCTCCTCCAGGTAAGGAGAGTGAGAGTATATTACTCCACTTTTATAGGGACGGAGGCGTTTAATAAAGGAGGGATCATTTCACTGCCACCATGAAGAGTGTCTACCCATCAGGGTATTATATGGCCGAAGTCTGGGACGCGTCAGTTCATTTATCTGAACTGCCAAATTCCTCAGTAAGTCCGCACAGATCCGACATGAAAAAGAAGCAGTTGTGAACAGCTATGCGTTGCAAAATAACACACAGTTGAGATACAGTTTGTTGATTTCTGTGCACACAAAAGTCATGTCAGCAGAGGGCAACCATATTTCTAAAAACCTCATCTGTGAGAGAAGGAAAAAAAAAAAAAAAAAAAAAACTACAACCAAAAAACCCTGAAGAACCACCAGTTTATGGATTTCTCAATTCATGGAGTGGAGGGTGGATGTATTTCTGAAAACTCAAAAATGTCTCTGAATGCTGATTTTGTTTGGATTTTCTTCGCTGAATGTGGTCTGTCAGTAAACAAAGTACTAGCTCGGGGGGACTGACACTAGCCACATTATAGAGGAAGCAGACATGAAAACAAGTCTGTCTGAAGAAATACCATGCACTAAAGGAATCTGAGGCAAAACACACGTGCGCCATTTGACTGTTCTTCCTCGCATATTACTCTTTTGCCGAACAAGTGCGCATGATAAACATGAATTTCCAAGCGAGAGAAAAACAAGGAAGCTGGCAAGAGAAACGAAGAGGGGCATAAAAGACAGCGACTGGAATTCTTCAGTCAAGATTGGGAAATGCTGTAAATTCAGATTTTTAAAGACTTGATCAGAAAGGGGACGTGCTACAAGCCACAGTTATAATGTCCTCTTGTCTTCCACACATTGCGCTATTCAGTGAAAAGCAAGAATCTAGTTTTGTCTCACTGAAGAGACTCCCAACGAAATTCTACAAACTCCTGTACAATACATAACTCTTCTTTACCTCAGTGTGTGTGTGTGTGTGTGTGTGTGTGTGTGTGTGTTTGTGTGTACACATGGATCTGGAAGAGATACTGTTTTCTGCACCCTTGAACTGTGCCCTTTTAAGACAAAAGGGTTCTGATGATTTGGCAAGTAGACTAAAATATTTGGTCCTTCTTGCTGATTTGTATATTTGTGGAAGCAAATAAAGCATGAAAATGTGTGTGTGCATGCGTGTGAGTGCATGCGTGTGTGTGTGTGTGTGTGTAAATACGTTTGGTAAAAGGCCTCTGCCACAAAAAGCCACGACATTCCCTCACTCCCTTCCAAGATTATTAAGGTGCTTGGAATTTGACCTTGAAAAACATTAGTCAAAAACAAAGGAACAAATAAACAAACCAAAAAAAAAAAAAAAAACCCATTCACATCACATTTGCACATTTTGCTTATTTGATATTAATCTAAAAAAAAAAAAAGTTTGTGTGACTCAGTTGTTATTTGGGAATGTCACACCAGGCAAGGAATTTAATCCATGTTATTTTCGAAAAAAAAAAAAAAAAAAAGAAGCAAGCTATAAAATGAGAGGGCCTGCATTGCAGCCTCCTCGTGAGCGTGTGAGTGAGAGGCTCACAGAAGGCATGAGACAAACAGGTGGCAAATAGCAGCAAGTAAATCCCTCACTCTGACAGCCACCCAGAGAGCTGCTTAATTGGATATGTTTTATGTTTGTTGATATAAAACCAAAAGCTGCATCTCTCCTTTGAGGAGCTACTGGTGTACGGAGAGGGAGAAGAAAATACTACGTGAAATAAAAAAAAAAAGGGAAAGAGAAGAAAAGATGCAGGATGATCTGTGATTCATTTCCACCTGGACTGAGGAATTTCCTCTCTCCAATTACTCCGGCAGAGGTCTGCAGAAGCCCCAGAGACTGAGACCTGCAGCAGCAGCAGCGCTGTGAGTTTTAACCCTCTCAGAGAAAAAGCAAAAATTACACACAATGAGAGAGCTCCATACGAACGTGACCGGAAGCGTTCCACTGAGATACCATTTAGACAGGGAAGCCGCTTTGCAGTGAGTGGCGATTGTGAACCATCAAAGATCTTTTCCACAGCGTTAAATATATTGCCAAATGTACACTGGAGTGGTCCAACTAGATAACTTATGACTGTAAGTCATACTGTATGCTGTATATTTAAAAAAAATAAAAAAAAAAAAAAAAATAGAGAATTTTAAGACCGACTACCATCCTGGTTCCGATACCACCGCGCTAGTGCTAAATCCCAGCCGGTTTGTGCACCATAAGGACAACATGTTTTGTGTACAGAGTTCTCGAGCGCTGTGTGTGATGTGCTAATGACAGCTCTCAAAGGGGCCAGCGCAGCCTCTGATCTGTGGGGTTTTTTTTTTTTTTTATTATTATTATATCTCTCCTGTTTTTATTCACCGATGCGGCGCGTTTGATGTCTCGTGCAAAGAGATGTGAACCAGCATTCTTTCAACTTCCATCCAGGTGCTTGCGCGGTATCTCTTAATTGGCTACCGATGCAGCTGTCTTGTCTGACACGTCTCTTGTCACTCGTTCAGGATATGAGGGTATTTGTCTGACGTGTGTTTGCGTTCTCGTTCGTTCTTTCAGTGTGGTCTGAAAGAGCTCGTGCCTTTCTCAGAGAATGAGGGACATTTTTTTTTTTTTTTTCCCCCAGCCTTCAAAAAAAAATTCCTTTTGAAAATCCGATCTATGTGGCAGTACGCGAATGAGAGCATACTTTCATCCCGACCACCAGCCATGAGGCTATGGAATGCGCGGTAACGGGGCTGACGCGGAGGGAACGGGAAGTTCGTGAAGCCCACTGATGTTTTCTCTCCGGTCCGACTCAGACTTGGCCTCAAACGTCTACTTGTCCTAGCGCTGTTATCAATAAACTGGAGCAGGGGGCTCAGACTGAGAGAGTGTGCCGTAAGCCTCACTGTTCCCCAGGCCTGAGGAGTGTTTAGGCAGCTGTGGCCTGAGCCCCGTGCTTCCATCTCAAACAGAGTCAGATCTGCTGCTTTCTAAGACGCGGGACTCACTGGCAGAGCCTGCTGACGCTGGTTAATATAGACCTGCTGTATCCTTGTGATCCTGTCGGAAACGGCGAGGCTGAGGAATCAGAGCAGATTCCCGTCGGGGCTTGAGTAACGGTGGGTGCTCCCTTTGTGTGGTGTGGTAAATCTGTCCATCTATCTTCAATCAAACCACAGAGCGCCTATTCAAGAGCAGACCAGAACAGCAATCAGTTGCCACTGGCTTGGAGGTGGGTGCTACATAAGAGCTGGAACACTTGATAAAAAAATCTCGTGGCAAAAATAACACCAGTAAGGTTAGCACTCTGAAGTGCTTTGAAAAGCAACCTTGAATCACGAAAGTGATCCATGGATGCATAGCCTAAGCTTATACTCCTCTATCCACACACACACACACACCGTAAAAACTCAGAGGTAATTAAATGTTTGTCCCTTCGTCAAACACACACGCACATACACACACACACACACACACACGCACACACGCACACACGCACACACACGTACACACGCACACACTCAATTCTTCTCCAAACAATGATTCAATGATTATATAGCGCAACTCTTGACCTTGACAAGAGGAACTTGATTATCATGTAGTTTCTCAAGTTAAAAAAGGCAGAGCTTTCTTGCCAAATTACTAAGAGGATCAAATTGCTGTTGTGACAAACGATCTTCTTTATTTTTGGACCTGAGGAGTGAGACTGCTATGGATGGCCAGAGCCATCCATCTCTATCCTCCTGGCATTTTCTGCCTCCACCTTCACCAGGAAAGACTGCACTGAGACTTGTCTTATTCTGCCTCTATTACTAATCTTTTGGGTATTACATGCCTACTTTAGACCTATAGTTTTCAAAGTTACGCACACACTGTTTATTAGTAGGGTTTCTAGAAACAGCTGTCCTATTCATTCCTATAAACATGTTTCTTGTAAATATTGTCATTATTTCTCTCAACGTACATTAGGCTACAGATAATATTATTTTTGGGCCATTGTATTATTTTCTTTTGTTTCTTTGATTTTCATCATAGGAAAAGCGCACGCTACATCATGTTTCATTTGGTTCTTCATCTATGTTAAAACTGAATTAATATCACAGAAATACTGGGGGCTTAGAAATGCAGTTATCTGAAACAATAGATCTATCTTGGAGAGTTAATATCCTAAGGGTTAATCCTCTCTATTTTCTAATCAAAAGAAATAAAAATCATGACACACACACACACACGCACGCACACATGCACACACACACGTGCACACACACACACATACACACACACACACACGTTCACAAACACACACACATTTGGCTCTGAGCACAGATGCATAAGGAGGAAAAAAAACACAAAATGTAATGAGAAGCACATGTTCACCCAAAGGCTCATATTAAAAATTCATAATTCATAATCAGGCCTTTTATGATCCAGTCATGGCAAATTTTCAGGCTTATTTGTCTTTGTAAGTCTGTAACAGTCCCACAAACTCACTCTCTTACTTCCAAAACTGAAGCATTGGAAGTATAAGCTAACTATACCAAAACACGTAACTAATGACCATCCTGTGTCTCGAGTCTTGTGAGGACATTTTGACAACGTTGTCTCTCAAAAAAAAAAAAAAAAAAAAAAAAAAAAAATTGACATGCCTATTGAGGCAAGATAACAGAGAGAAGCAAGAAGAGGAAAAGAGAAAAAAAAAATTCTGTTAACATCAAATTGAAAATCTGCTGAGGCTGTCCAGATTTCTCCTTCAGATTTCCGCCCCATTGTCCCCTCCTGAGCCGAGAGTGTGCCAGTCTTCCAAAGGGAATGGGAGAATAAGATCTCCAAATGTCAACCTGACAGCAGCACTTTTCAGTGCCACCGAGGCTCCTGCTCCGGCAGGACACACAGAGAGAGAGAGAGAGAGAGAGAGAGATGGGGAGAGGGAGAAAGGTGGGAGTGAGATCACAAGGGGAGAGCGCGAAAGGCTATAAACTAATGTCCAAGAGAAGTGGGGGGTCCACCGCGGTCAAAAAGAGTGTTAAAGGGAGAGGTGGGTTTTTATGGACGAGAGAGAGAGAGAGAGAGTGAGAGAGAAAGAGAGAAAGAGAGGGGCCTAGTGCATCTGCTTTTGCTGAGCAATGGAAGAAGAGAGCCCCGAGGCAAACCCCGCGACCTTTTCCGAAATGTTACTGCCCGTTTGGCATGGCGGCTCAGGCTAATGAAACTTTCATTGGCATGAATTTTTTATTCCAGTCCTCCAGCAGGCCCCGGGCTAGCCAGGACAATACCAAGGCTGGGGACCTCGGCGAAATGAGGGGACGACAGGGTAAGCAGAAGAACCGGAATCGAAAGAGATTTGTTGAAAATCTCCTTTTCTACCCAGCGGTAAACCTTTTTGGTTAACGTATCTGGAACTGTTTACGGATTAGTCAGCTGTGTAAGTGCCCTCCTCGTTACAGTCTATACTGCCTGACCCCAGCACCTGACCTCCGATCAGCCCCATGGGGGATTCAAAACAACATTATGAAACTCACAAAGGTCATAGCACTGTGCTTTGGGACAGAATGTCTTGGTTTTTATGGCAGAATGGCATCGTGTTCACTAGCATATCTGGTTGAATCATCTCGAGAACAAATTACGCAAGCAGCCCCTGGTCTTCATGCAGAGTTTCACAAAAATGACTTCTCCCCAAGCAGTAATGATGCCGGCCGCTCCTCTCTTTATATACAGCCAGATATTCTTGGATTTCTGCCTGACCATACACTGTATGCTTATCTTTGTTTGCCTTTTAGCAGGATGTGCATGTGCATATGTATATGAGAGTGTGTGTGTGTGCGTGTGTGTGTGTGTGTGTGTGTGTGCATGTGTGTGTGCATGTGTGTGGAGGAAGAAGAGAGGTACATACATATAAACATATATATATATATACACATATAAACATATACAGAGAGAGAGAGAGAGAGAGAGAGAGACAGGCAAAGACAGGGGAGGACAGGAAAAGGGGTGGTCAGTCAGACTTACGGTTGGCAGAGCTTGATGAGGTCCTGGTCGGTGGTTCCGGGAGGCAGGCCACGGATGTAGAGGTTGGTTTTACTGAGTTGTTCTGCTGCACTATGGCTGCTGCTGTTTGTGCTGGGACTGGGCGGAGCCATTGGTGGAGGGGGAGGGGCATATGACTGCTGTAAGAGAGGAGGCGGGGACAAGGGAAGGAGACACAGAATAGATGTCAATGAAAACTTCAAATAATTCATCTCTATGTAATCCATGAGAAGGGTGGAGTGAATTGCTCCTGTGTGTGTCTGGCCTGAAGGTAAGAATTCATTAGCCTATGCCATATATATATATATATATATACACACACACACACATATGTATCAAAGTCCACAGTCAGTCCACGGACATACATCATAGCAGAGAGAAGTACATGAAACGGCCATGAGTATATTGAAACAGCAGCACAATGGAGAGACTGCTGCATTCTTGTTACAGTGTTTTATGAGCATGTTTAAATGTGTGCGTGTGTGTGTGTGTGTGTGTTTCCCCTCTGTAAAAGGGGAAAGATGGAGTAAGTGTCTCTGGAGCACTCCCTTGTCTCTGTTTGCGATAATCACTGGTTGTCACTGGGCTACGGCATAGGCGAGCTGGCACTGATATTAATCTATTACCTGTGCTTCCCCCAAAACCACACAATTATTGCACTTCACAGACAATATTACTGCTTGGCCTCGGGCTACCTCTGTGAAAGAATGCGTTCTCAGGAATCTGACACAGACGTGGGATGAAGAGATGATGCTATTCTATTATACAAAGTCTGCTCTCTATAGTATACATGTAGATGTAATATATATATATATATATATATATATATATATATATATATATATATATATATATATATATATATACACACAATAGTATAGTATTTTTTTTAACTGTCAATCTATCTTATTTTATTCAAGCACTGAATACAAGAACTTGAGAAGTAATGTGAATATACATTTAGTATAAAGAGTAGTAAATGTATAGAGAGGATGTCTTAGGTGAAAATGCACATGTACACGTGTGATTGTACCCAGACAGGCATTCACACAGAGACATCCATTCACACACAAACACACAAGCAGTCTTCAATCAGAGGGTGTGGAAAGGAATGTAAAAATCTTAACAGGCATCCGAAAAACACAAATACTGCTGCTCTGCAACCAAACACACAGGCACGAGCCTGAGGTATGCGTGTTTGACATGCCTGAGACAGTTTTGCTCACACACACACATATACAGACACACACACACACACACACAGACACACACACACAAACACATATGCACACAAAAACACTGAAATGTATCCACTCACATGCCCCCCCCACACACACACACACATGCGCACACACACACACACACACACACACACACACACACACACACACACAGCCTGCCTGCAGCACACACCTGATCGGACTGTACAAAGCCTACTGCAAGTCTACAGCAGTCTTATCAGCCTGTTATAGGCTCGTCTTACGCAGCAGGCGAGGGCCAAGCCTCCACAACATGATGCCAGAATAGAGAGAGTGAACCAAAGAGAGCAAAAGAGCGCCTGATCAAAGACCTTGCCTCGGAAACCTCTTTGAGCCAATTTGTGCAGCTGTCAGGGGCCTGGCGATAGCGCATCAGCGTGTGTAATATGTCAGGAGCCGTGATGGGGGAAGCCTTTGAAACGTCAAAAGCATGCTCTCTCTCTCTCTCTCTCTCTCTCTCTCTCTCTCTCTCTCTCTCTCTCTCTCTCTCTCTCCCTCTCCTTCTCTCTCTCTCTTTCGTTCAGCAGACAAGGTCTGGATTAGCCAGAAAGAAGGGCAGAGTAGAATGCTTTTACACACTATTTCTTTCTTTCCTTTTTTCTGACACACTGACACACACTGAAACACAGAAATGCACAGACACACGCGCACACACACACACACACGCACATAGACACACACACACACACACAGAAGATGTGGACAGGTGTCACAGCGCTGGGGGAAACGCACAAACACATGTCACTCAGTCATTCTCACAGCTTCAGCTGAAGTGTATCAAGAAAGTACTCAAGGACGAACTGAACAATATTGACAGTGCTTTTTGACAATGACTGATGGCACTAACATGTCCAAGCCCAGGGAATAAAAGAAAAAAAAAAATCAAGGTAAAAGGGAAGTTATTAAAAGAAAAAAAAAGGTTTATAAACATTGTGTTTTTAATCACAGCAGTATTTAAAATTGAAAAGTAGATCTTAGTAAGTCGTGACACCGCAGCATATTTATTTTGCATTAATGAAACTATTTAATCTGGTTTTAACACCCACCTACGCTCGAGAATAGCGTTCATTTGCGCTTAAACACCGGTAACGTCCGGCCGACTCTTTTATACATTGCAAATCCTTTGGCGTATGAAATAGAACCATCTCACTCTCTCATTATCACGTATGTCATTCTCTCCGACATATTTCTTCCCTTGTCCTCCTCTGCCGTTCCCGCCCACCCTTCTCTCAATTTTCTTTTCCCCGGCGTGACAACTATAAACTCCTGAAAACTGTCCAGTCCTCAGTGTCTAATCCTCCAGCTCTACCTCCAGCCTCTCTTTCACCTCCTCCCTCCACTGAGGAGAGAGCCCTCTGTCCCACCCTCTTCCTCTTTCCCATCCCCCTTTTGCATGGATGGTGTGAAGCCTCAGCTGGTCTTTATTAAAGGTTGACTGATGTGAACACACATTATCTCTTCTGCACACACTCACATAGCCCTCATTTCCCTAAAGAGTCCTCCAGTCACCAAACAATTAGTACTTCCTGAAGAGCACTCGAAAATGGGCTTCAAATGGCTGTGACTCTTCCCCTCCCTCTCTCCCTCCCTTCCCATGCCTCACTCTCTTTCCTCATTATTTTTTTTTTTTTTTTGTTCTCTTCTGTTACTGTTGGTAAAGACTGACCTCTGGGAGGTCAGCTTTCCCCTGCTGACTGCTGAACATGCAGAGTTAACTCCTGCATCCTCTAAATGTCATCATGCACTATACAAAGCTGTGATGTGTAAGTGGTGTGTCTGCATGTGTGCGTGTGTGTGTGTGTCTGTGTGTGTGTGTGCGTGGGGGGGTGAATGTGTGTATGTGTGTTTGTGTGTGGGGGGGGGGTTTATGTGTGTATGCGTGGGGTGTGTATGTGTTTGTGTGTGCGTGTGTGTGTGTACATATGTTTTATTTACAGAAATACTTTCTATATTCTCTCTCTCCATCCACAATACATAATACATGCATTCTACATTTTCCATATAAAATATTGTATTCACTGTGTGGTCTATGTCTCCATGTGACACACACATACACATGTGAACGCAATCTTTTTGCATGTCACACACACACACACACACACACACACACATGTGAATGTAACCTTTTTGCATGGGATTAGCAATCAATAGTGAACCATTTGACCCCACCCTCAAGGTGCTGTGGACACAGTGGACTGAGACAGAGAGAGAGGTCTGCTTGCTCCGGACTGTTCCGGGCTTCCTGCAGTGGGGGAAAGAATGCCATCTATATTTAGAGCAGGGCTGAGATCCTTTCCTTCCGGAGAGTATGGAATGAAAGGTCGAAGGAAATCCCAATGACTGCATTGTGCCCCAGCCATAAATCGTAGCATATGTTCAAAACTCATGATGATACAACACACTGTCCTCGTGCCCCCCTCCCACTTTCAATGTCAATTACCAAACACATTAGGCAACATTAACTTGGGCTGCACTCTGTGCTTTCAGACTGTTATCACATGGAAAGAGAATGGTTCACATCTTCATGCAATAGCTCAGCAAGATAGAATACAGAGGTGGGAGAGAGAGAGAGAGAGAGAGAGAGAGAGAGAGAGAGAGAGAGAGAGAGAGAGAGAGAGATGGAGAGAGAAAGGGCTGCTTTTAAAAGGCATGGTCAATATCTCGCTGCATTAGTGTCAACCTCTGTGAACTGCATGGAGTCATGATCTTGTCCAAATAATGCATGGCAGGCAGGTATCAGGCAAAATGTGATCGCTCTGAACCATGAATGAAAGGTTTGCAGTTTTTAAATTTCAGAAAAAAATCATATGCACATGACATATCACTGAAGATCAAAGCACTGGCAGTTTAGCACCAGTTTAGTTAAGTTTAATTTAGTGTACTCAGGTTTAGTTCAGTGCTACCTCCTGTCTAAATAAGAGGTAATCCTAGTGAATATTCTATGGGCTATGTCTTTTAGCTTTCAGGAAGAGTACATCACCACAACAGCCTAACGTGTCTATGCTGTTGTAGACTTCTATTCTTCAACTGAAAATGTTGTACTGTGTCCTGTGGATAAGTAATGGGTACACACACACACCCACAGTATTTATCTGTCAGAGTCTGTGTTTGTTCAGATGAAATGTCTGTAAATTTCTTTCAAGTTCTTGCCCACCAAACATGCCCTCTCTCTCTCTCTCTCTCTCTCTCTCTCTCTCTTTAACCCCTCCCCCCCTCCACACACACACACACACACACACACAAAACATGCATGTAGATGTATAACATTTATAACAGTCTTTCCAACTGAGAACAGGACTTCCTTGCCTCTCTCCTTTTAAGTTTGTCGTGCCACAATAGGGGTACAGAGAAAAACAGTCTGGCTTGCATTTATAGAGAACGCCATGCTCCAAAGATCTAACCACACGCCAGCTCGTTAACATCAGCTCAACACTCCATCATGGTATAAACAAGTTGCACAAACATTCGACAGACAAGACTAACTACATCCTCCGCTTGGCCTCTCTCACGACATGGGATGTTAGAAAGCGGGGGGGTGGGGTGGGGTGGGCGGGGAACATTTTGGTGGGTGGTTTGAGGACAGAATGTGTGTTCTGTGCTTGTGTGCTTTTGTTTATCTAGTCTGGGTTCATATGGAGTTTGCTATCATAGAAATCCACCTCCGCATAAAAAAACACAACAGTTTGAGGTTTGCTGTCCTCTGAGTCATTATACAGTGGTGAATACGTAAATGGAAAAGAATTACCAGGATTCTTCATTAAAAAAAAAAGTCACTTGAACTGACCCTTTTTGCGCTCACTGTGAATGAACAGTTAACAGCTACTCTTTTTTATGGATATCTATGTAAATTTCACGTAAGTGTATTCAATATGCCCACCCCCAACACATGCACATACACTGAAATGTATCCACTCACATGTACCCCCCCCCCCACACACACACATGCACACACAAACACACACACACACGCACGCACACACACTCACACACACACACACAAACACACACACACACACACACACACACACACACACACACACACACACACACACAACACTCCCCTTCAATTAGATGGCCCATCTTCAAAGGAATAGGCAAATAAATGAACAGCAAGCAATCTTCATCAGTAAGAAAAAGTTCTAGGAAAATTAAAATATTTTTCATGGCTATTTCCCAATAAAAAGTTTGCATAAGTCTGGCATATCTTAAAGACTTTGTTCTGGGTTATATCTCACTGTGCATTATCTGGGACGTTGGAATATCTCTTCCACATGCAGATTTTCCTCCCTTCATGGCCTCTCCAAATCCCCCTCCCCTCCCTCCCCTTAGGGGCAAGCACCGTACATTCACATATAAGGAAACAATCAATGTCTGCCTCATTTGCATATGAACAGGAGACGGAAGCTTGGAAATCTGCTGCAGTCTATTTTCATCCTAGAATGACTTCTTCCTGTATTGTTATGAGTAACCATCCGATAGCATTCTCCACAGCCCTCGACGGTCCCAATTTTCCAGCTGAAATTAACATTAGAATGAAGAGCTTGCCTCTGACCAGAAAACTTAAAGAGACCTCTTAGACAGCAGCGGTCGGCAGACGACCGTTACCCCGGCAACAAAAAAAAAAAAGAGGACGTGGGAGGGCTTTATCAATCAATTAAAAATGTCTCTTCGCTCACAAGGGACAAGAAGCTGAATGGTCGTGATTTCTCCTGAGTTTATCAAACTCATTATTGATGGTGGGCAAACAGACATGTATTCTTACTGTGTTGTTTAATAACCACAGTAAGCTATGTCTAAGCACAAGATAAGATTCAATTCAATAAATATAATTATAATTATGCAATAAAATCTAATAAAACATAGGGAATCACAAGAAAGATATACATAGTAAAGCGCAGAGGTTTGCAGCCAGGAAAAAGAAGAGAGAAGCACTTTTTGGTTCTACTTCTCAGCATCAGGAGCAAAAATCTACTATCGCAAGTTGATTACTGAAATCCAGAGTCAGTGGGGTGGAAATATACCAGGCTTCATCACAAAGAGTAATGTGAAATTTTTTTGCTTTGAGAAAATTCACTTAACCTTTCCTAGTCAGACTCCTTCTCTTCTCTCATATTTGACAAAAAAAAAAAAAAGTCCACAACCAAGTGCCACCACGCGATGGCTTGCATGACGAGAAGGTCAAATCTTCATTGCAATAATTTGACAGAGAAATGATTTCAATCTCATAATCCCACCTAATCTTTAATAATATCTACTCAAGAGAAGATCAAACCAGAGCAGCCGATGTTGCATTACACACCAACCGTTGACTCTGTTTCACTCACACTAGTTCTCAGCCATTCTCTACGGATAGATACACATGATAAATGTTTTCTTTCAATCATGTCAAGAAGTGCTGTCATATTTCAGTAATAGAAAAAGTATGCTGTGTTTAAACAAACTGCCTCATATTGTAAACCTCAGTCACTGTTCAGTGATAGACACATTTAACACATACTAAACTTATTACGGTTAATTACGTTACTCAAAATATCACAAACCACACAATGTACTTGCAACAAAAGAGCGCTCTGACCGCCAGATCAACAGAGGTTTCTAGAAAATGCAGAGCAAAGCAGTATCTCAAAATAACCTCTAAATATGACAAGAATGTGACATTGCAACCTCCATTGGCTGATCGCTATTCAGACCTAGTTACTCACCCGCTGACAAATGACATGTGACTTTTGAATTAATAATTAAGGGAAACGCCAGCACACCAGGTATTCTCTGATCATAACTAAGATCTATTGCATACTTGGATTGATTTAATGGCTATATCAAATTACTCTGAAAGGTTAAAGCTATCCATTTTCTCAGAGTTGTGTGTTTTTTTTTTTTTTCCCTCGCCGTATGAGTGGAGAAAAATCTGACGGATAATGTAACATTTTGTGTCGTGAAACCTAATGCTTGAATACAGTGTTCTTATGTCCAGAGAGGCCACAAAAATACGGCACAAATGTCGACATGACGGTTAAAACTGGCACAAAGGAGGTTATAAATGGCACAGAAATACATAGATGTTCACATTTGTATACAATATAATAATCTGTTGAGTCTGTTGGAGCGGGTAACCCTTTAGGGGAACAGCGTGTCTCCAGAGAGCAGGATGGCGGTGGTGGGGGTTTGGGAAAGGTGGATGCGTGTGTGTGTGTGTGTGTGTGTGTGTGTGTGTGTGTGTGTGTGCAGGGTGGGAGGGTTACTCAACAATGCCTGTAGACTCAAGCCTTAACATCAGAGCGAGAGCGACATGGTTCTTTACAACCAAGCCAGGCTGTGAAAAACATATTTAGCAGGCAACAAGAGACCATAATAAGTGACACTTTCCATGAGGGAGTGAATGTCAGTAGTACCATTGGCAAGTAATGGAAGCAGCACAGGATATCAGAAAATGCATTCACTGTAGTCTGTATATCGAAACTCAATCAATTTTACCAACACGCTTATGTGAATGAATGAAGACGTATTTTTTGTGACAGTTTATGATTCACGTGAACAATCTGTTGTAATGTTTCGCTGAAAGTCATAACGGCTCGTATACGAAATAGTTGATGGAAAAAGAGGAGTGGGAGTTGGATGGGGAGGAAAAAATCCAATTATTTTTGCATAATAACAATCATGTTGTTCACACAGGCAATTTGTTCATACACTAACAAAAAACCCTCCCACTATGCCTGTCCCCTGCACTCTAAGTGCCAATTACTGTATAGGTAGGTAACATCCGCTCAATCCGGGGCTTCACTCAGCCAAATCTATTATGAGTTAGATCAAGCGTGATAGTGGAACACACAAACACACACGCACACACACACACACACACACACACATATTCGTGCTTATCAGCTTGCCAAGGTAGATGGCATATCTATCCCCTATAGTATCATTACAAGTTAAATTTGAGGAGAAGAGAGTCTAGACTTTTTCTATTGCACTCTGTTTATCACAATTGAGTAAAAACTGGCCTTTGCTAGAATGCACAAATGTCATCTTAGAGAAGTAACTCTATTTAAAACGTAGAGGGAAGAGAGGAAAGAAAGACAGGAAAAAGGATGCATGGAGGGGGAAAAAAACGAGAGTAGGTGGAGGAGACTCATAGAGGGAGAGAGAGGGATCTCTAGAGGTGAATGGAAGGGTGAGAGGAGAGTCACAGAGTGAGTGTTTCCTACTGTTAATAATTTATACTTTTAAAAAGACTTGGCAGTTTTAATTGGTACTGTGGGTTAATCCTGGCATGCACCTATGGGACTCACTCAGTGGCTGTTTTCCAGGAAAACTGGCTGTACTAGGGGGAGGGGGGGATGGGGGGGATGGGGGAAGAGAAGACTCCTCTGAACATTTGAAATCCAAACCTACCTGGAACCACTCAAGCTGTGCCTGTGATCAGAAGTCGACTGTTCAAGTAAACGTTCTTCGTTCTCTACTCAGCTGCCCGTCTCAAACCCAACCAAAGCCGGGAGGCGCTCACACTCTGCCTACTGCCAGCTGCGCTGTTTTCACGAAAAACTTACTATGTGCAGTGCTGAGTAAATATTTGAATTCGTTTTGCGATGATTGCGATAGAAAAGAACTTTAGCTTTTGACTGGGCCGTCCGTTATTTGCAATTCTGATCTACTGTGTGTGCTACAGAGACTTAAGCAATCACTTAAAGTAGAGTTCTATGTCTTGTCTCAACAAGGCGTTGTCCATATATATAATCTGTTCTGGTCTTCTGTTCTGGTCCTGTTTTATTCTGATAATCTTCCATTAAAAAACCAAACAGGACCACAACCTAGAGAGCATCCATTTTGCAGTCTGACATTGCAATTAGTCAGACTGCAAAATGGAGATGTCTCTGTCAAGCTTTTGGGCAGTGTTCTCCAGACACAATAGCATCAGACAATTCTTTCTCAATGAAGAGTAAAATCATATCAAAGTGCCACATGGTATAAAGGAACAGAGCAGCTACGGATAAAGATAGCATCTTTGAAAACCAGAAGTCACATCCTTTTTTTGTTAGCAAAAAAAAAAAAAAGAAACAGAGACACCCTAAAAGGATATTCTCTGAGCACTAAACCACACACCCTCAGGTAAAATAGCTTTTCCTGTACAAACCTCAGTTCTGCATCCTCCATCAAAACTGATAAGAAAATTTCTCTGGGAAAAGGCATGACAGTTCTATTGCAAAGACAAGCTGGAATCAAATTGAGTTTGAAAACCTGAGAGGGAATGAAATGCTGAAAGTCACTGGGCACTCAAAGATGAGGCATGGTAAGAAATCAAGATAAATAGTTTCACAAGCTGCCACACCAAATATATGAAACCAACAGTTCTATTGCAGCATGGAATTTCAAATGTCTGTCCCACTATGCCTTAAATCACATGGAGTATTTAAAAATGTGCAGAGATGTGTAAAAACACATGGTAGTCTTTGTGCGTGTGTGTGTGTGTGTGTGTGTGTGTGTGTGTGCACATGCATGTATGTGTGTGTGTCCTTATTCCTGTATCTTTTCATCTCTCCCTCTCCTCTGTCTTGGTTGCTGTAGGCCATGATAATCTGCAGATCTCGATTTGCCCGCCCTGATAAATTATGCGCGCACAGCTCAGCCAAAGCTGAGAAGTTTAGCTGGATTGGCAGGGTGAAACAGACAGCAGTGGCTCAGCTTGTCAAGCCTGCCTCCTTCTCTACCTCCAGCCTTCTCTTTTCTTCACTGTCATACCCTCTCTTTCTCCATCCATTTCTCGCACTGTCCAGTAATCTCTAAGGCTCCCAGCCGGTAACAAGAATACAAAGCATGCTCCGTGTTAGTATGTGCTGAACGTGTTTCGTTCTCTCTCTCTTTGTCACGAATTTACCGTCCTCTTCTAACATACAAAACTCTGTCTTTGCCTTCTCTGTTTCTTTTTTTCTTGCGGTCTCTTTCCCCTTGTCACGATGCAGCTCACCTTGATAAACACATGAATCTGCCTCATTCTATCAGCTGCAGTATTCCCAAATGTGCTCTCAGTCATCTACTGTGAACAGGGCCTGAGAATGCTATTGAGCTTTATTCGGTTCTAGGAATCACACAGCTAAACATGGTCGTTGATCCTTATTTCAGGGCTAAATATGGTCGTGTCTGGATTTACAATGATTAAAAATAGGAATGACAACTGTATTAACTAGACATGTTGAAAGTAAGCAATAACCAAAGCCAACTCTCATTAATATGCAAATAGGCATTGCTGTGGATAAGTGTACAACAGCCGACACTGACTATGAGTAGCCGATGCACGGTAATGAACCGGGCAGCTTCCTCAGAGTTAAAGAATGGCAGTTCAATTAAGAATATAAGAGACAATACACTGTGGGTGGAGGACTGTACTGAGTGCAAAATAGATATTAATAAATGTAACCTACAGCCGTTCCAGTTACATACAAGGACAATTTCAAGGGATTGATCTAATATTAATCCAGAGGTTTGTACAGCTGTGTTCTCGCTTGTTTACTTTCAAGCTCATGTTTAAAATTACCACGATATTTAGAAAGTGAGAGTTTTTGTGGAAAGCAAGAGTATGTTATTACAAGCTGTAAATACAGCTTGTATGGTAAATACAGGAGCGAGTGGCGAACGTGTCTGTACTTCCATGGAAGTCCGGCTACTGAAGCACAAGATGATAGGGTAAACCCAGTGTTATAGGGTAAATCCAAACAGAATGATTGATAGTAGGTTTGAGAGGGAGACTTAAAGACTGAGCTGGGTGATTAGTTGATGTCCCCCTGTACAATTTGTACTTGTTAGTGGCTGTGACTGATAAAAACACTGATTGGCTGTGATGGTGATGAGCTAAATAAGTAATTGGTCAGTCACGAGGCCTCTGCGGATTGAGTGACATGAAGAAAACGGGGGGGGGGGGGGGGGGGGGGGGGGGTAAAGTTGGGTGTCAGGTAAAGCCTATGTGAGTAGAAAGCACTGCTACAGTCTTTCTTGCACTATGACAAGCTCATTAGGAGGGCTAGGACACACAGTGCGGGTGAGAAGTTTAATTAGGACTGGCAACTTAAAGTCGGTTTGACCTCTCACTCTTGGTGACCTTTGCTCTAGTGACTGAAAGTCTTTAACTTCACTGACTACTTATGCACACATATCCACCCAACTAACCAAACACTTGCACACATAGACACATTCACACACACATACATGCGTATTTACGCTCGCACACACATGTCCGCACGCACACACACACACACACACCCGTCTCTGAACAAAGAGCTATATCCTACTGAATTTTAATATACAGTCTAATTGGCTCATTCGGATTTGCCTGTGACAATGCTCCTGTAAAGAAAAGTCAGCCATTAAGCAGCAAGTAATTAAAATCTACCTCATGTATAAAACCTATGACACATTCTCATAAAGCCTGTCTCCATACACCCTGACAGAGCCCCTTTAACATGCTCTGAGCCAGCCAGAAAGGAGTAGCCACTGGACCTCATGCATTAACAACACCATCACTCCACAAACCATCGTATTAACTGCCTGACCAGAGCAGTATCCAAGGCAGCACTCCCCATTGCCTAGCCAGGACTTTGGAGAACAGTCTAGTGGTTCTACAAAAGGAAAAAGATGATGTATCGACTGATACCGAAGCATTGAGGAAGACTAGGGGCTGAGGAAAGAGCTGGAAGCCCTTTAAAGGCAGAGGTTTTTTTTTTCTTTTTATTTTTTTAATTTAAGGTCCCTCTGAACACCCCGGTCACTATTTCATCGGCAACAGGAGGGGGGTCAAAGAGAAGGTTTTACTGTGCATGCCATCACTTTAGCCAGCTAAATGTATTTCATTCTTCATACAGCATGGAAGAAATGCTCTTTGGGTTTAGTGGCAAAATTCTCTTAAGCATTTCAGACAAGGGTGTGCTAACATGGAGGGGTGGAGCAGACTTACCTGGAAATACAGTGGCTAGAGCCTCAAGGGCAGAGAGAGGGGCCGGTATAGATGAAATTCACAGCTGTCGCACAAACATCGCAGACATCAACACACAAACGCACACACATGCACACACCCACACACTTTGATATCTGCGACTTACACACCGCTGTGATGAGGGCTGTTAGCAGGGCGAAGTGACCTGCCTTCAGCAAGAATGAAAACAGTCTTTGACAAGTCTTTGAATGTCTGCAGAGCAAAAATGATCCAGATAAAAGTATGTGGGCTGAGCAATAAACTTGACTTGAGCCCAACAAAAGGTCTGTAAACATAAAACTAATCCCCTAAGCAAAGAGTCAGGTTCCAGGCCAACAGACTCTTCTAACACAGGGAAATCTTTATTTATTAATTAATTAACCAGGCCTTAAGCTGTTAAAAACTCCAAAGCCTGTGTATCTTATTGAAAAAATAAACATATAAAGTCAGGGAATAATGAGTCCTCAAAGACTCAAAGTTTTTCCTGCGTAAGAGAAGGCAAAATGCAACGGAACAAATGTTCCTCTTCTTCCGTGTACCTGTTTGCTTCATGCCTGTCTCTGCAGAGGAGCATGGAGAATTGGACGTGGTTACGGTAGGTTAAATGCGGCTCTGCTGAATCTGATTAGAGGGACTGTCTTATGAATGTAACAGCAGAGAGGTGTGCATAATTTGGGCGAGTGAAGGGAGGAAGAGGTGGAGGGACACTGAAATCCCACAGGAACGTGTACTTGAGGATTTATGATGCTTTACCTTTGCTGCTCTGTCCTTGGTTTTGACTGGGCTGTTTCTAGAGGAAAGGTTTCCAGTGTGTGTGTGTGTGTGTGTGTGTGTGTGTGTGTGTGTGTGTGCGTGTGTGTGTGTGTGTATGTGTGTGCAAAAGCAGAAGATGATGATTAAAAGGCAGGGGAAGAAGAGGGCAGAGGTACAGATGACAGAACAGAATGTAAAGTACCACTTGCAGGTCACCATCATCTCTCTCTCTCTCTCTCTCTCTCTCTCTCTCTCTTCTGCTTCTTCTCTGTCACTGGGAGTGCAGTGGATAGAGCTAGTGTGTGTGTGTGTGTGTGTGTGTGTGTGTCTGTGTGTTTCAATCTTTTTTTCCTCTTACTTACTAGTCGTACATAACAACTGTTAACAACACTTTTGTAACTTTTACAAGTGTGTGCTGTACATGAGAAAAATCAAGAATAGTGGTTAATTTAGCTGCACAGTCCGCCAGCTGGTCCTGGTTACTCAAGGGCTTTAAACAAGCAACATAGTGGTGCAGTCTCAAAGTAATTGTTGGTGTTGTTGGATGTTTTGTTGAAAAGAGCGGTTTAGCAGTGGGTGAGGTTATTGGCTATGCTAGCATTAAATAGGCTTCTAAGATGAATAATGCAACTGTGCTCTTTTTGGACAGTATTGATAAATTTAACAAGGATGCTGTAAACAAAGTGGACACCCATGAAACATTTATACCCAAACTTCCTCTGATTCATTCTGCCAAATGAAAAATCGTTTCAGATATACCTCCATTTATAAAAGTTTGTCGAGACAAAACTGTCGCACCACGGTCAATTAGCTTCTCTAATTAAACAGATGCATTGTTCAGACAACAAACTCACAATTCTGAAGAGTGAGGTAGATCAGTTAAAAAATGACATTTAAATATCAGCTAGACAGCTTTTATTATTTTCACCAAATCTGAGGCGATAAAGTTTTGCCTTGAGGTCCTTAAAAAGACCTTATAAAGGTCTTGAGCGAAAAAAAAAAAAAAAAAAGACACAGAGTATGTCTCTCCAGATAACACAGTCACTACTGCATTCAGAAATTCTAACACTGAACGGGCTGCAGGAGGGGAATCTGCTCAAGAGTAAGGAGGAGTGAGACAAGAGGAAATAGAATAGAAAAATGTGCTTGTGAGATAAAAAAAAAAAAGAAGAAAAGGTGCAGTCTATGCTGTAGAAGGAAACTGGTATTCCTGGTCAATTTCAGAAGCATCACAACTAAGTGTAGATGATTCCTTACCAGAGATCGAAAATGAGTCACTCAGTTTGGCAATATCTGGTACTGACAGAAAGTAGGATTACCGAGTGGTTACACTTTTGATCATAAGTATGAAAACTCTTTCAGGCTGCTAAGGGTATGAAAAGGAGACCAAGTAGAACAATTTTTTTTTTCTAGATTGCAGACTATTTATGGAATCAATCAGGGTCTTTTAGACTGTCTGAAGAGAATAGTTCAAAGACTGAAGTTGCAAGAGCTGAACAATGACAGTGAAATAGCATGATGTGAAGATATCTTTTTGTTGTTGTTGCTGTTGTTGAGTTTTAGCATTCTTTTTTTAGACTTTGGTACATAGCGATATCGCATGTCATTTTACAGTAGGAACGCTGATTTCAGCGGTGAGATAAACACCTGGAAAATGATGCTGCTTTTTGAGTTTAATAAACAGATTCACACTGATGTAGTTAAGAAACATTTTGTAATGTTAGTGCTGAAGTTGAGAAGATAAGACATCAGAGCATTTTAAATCAGGACGGCTCCTCCTGTGGGTCTGAGGGTGAACCGTTTTCAAAGAATTTTGTATGTGCATCTTCTGAATTAGACCCGTTGACAAAAGGACGAATTGTAGTGATAATTACAAAGTTAGATAAAGCAACTGTGTTTTTTTTCTAAATGAATATGCACCTACAGTAAGGGCAGACAGGGAGAGATTTTTACGAGTTATGAGTCTGACGTTGGTTAACAAAATCGAGAAGAATACTTCTTTTCAGGGGGATATTTTAAAATTCACAAGATTTAAAGCATCATTTAGGGCTGCAGGCCTCTTTGTAAAGGGTTGTAACTGGCATAGCTGAGCTACTCTCCCTGTGTGATATTTGGGGAAGGAAGCATGAAAGGCTGAAACAGTACACATGGGCTCATACTGAGCAGAGCTTGATGTCTCTAGTGAGGCTTGACAGACTGTATTGTTTTAAACATCTCTCCAGTATTTTTAAAATCTGCCAGATTGTCCCAGTGGGGCTCTCTAATCGTGGCATGGTTATGTACGACGCTTTTGTAAAATCTGTCAAGCCTAAGAGGACATACTGGCATTTTAACACTGTTCCTTTAAATGATAGTCATTTTCAGATTGGTGTTTAGAGTCAGCTCCTGTACTTCTGTACAGCAGTGGGATTGCAGGAAAGTTCAAGTTAAACAAGTATACTCACTCTCAGTGTCACCAGGGACATGACCCAATGTCTGACATCTCTAGAGACTGAACAAGTGGGACTGCAAGACTGAACAGCATTCGAGGAAAAATACAAATGTATTGAAGTTCACAAAGGCAACCTTAGGAGACCTGGTGTACAAAAAAGCACTTGTCTGGTTGTCTACACTACCTGACTGTGGTACACATGGTTGTCCAATTTAAATTCTTCAGTGGTTTAGAGGGTAAAATGGTCATAGCAGGATTATGTTCTCCCAACAGACAGCCACAGGCCTGGAGCTTATTAAGTCTACTGGGATACATAGAGAATGGAGATAAACACTGAGATCTACAAGAACACACAAAGATGAGGAGAAGGTTGCTCATGCTTTTTTGGTGATATATGAGGAATCCAGTGTAGGACCAGAGGTGAGAACGTTCTTTCAGGCGCTCCACGCAGCCACGATAGGTATGGAAAATCAGAAGCCCTTTAGCATCGACAGCCTTCCTGCTCAATTTTATTAGAGCTTTATGGACGTTTATAGGGGAGAGCTTGCTGGCAGTCATCAATGACAGCTTGGCCAGAGGATTTTGAACCGAGACATTGAAAGTATGCTCAAAATTCAAGGCGATTTGAAAGGTTTCGTTTCAGATTCAGAGGGGCATATGGCAGGAGTGCTCTTTGCCAGAAATGTACACTTTGACCATAAAACCTTTACTTCACAAACTATATGTAGATTTTGCTGATTTCGCTCTGTCAAACTGTGATGATTGTTTTCAGTTTTTCTAAATACACTGATGATGTGTCATTTCTATTCGTGTAAAACGTGATCTTGCAAAATCTGGAATGCAGCGTGGACAGATTTTGGGCTCAGTTCTACTAGAACAATGAACTGGAGTAAAAATAATGCTTTGTTAGTTGTGGAACAGAGAGGAGGGCACTGTAGATGTGGAAAGAGGTGAAATGAAATACTTGAGGGCTTTTGCAGGCAATGTGACATTTATGCAGAAGCATTTTTAGGGTTTATTATTGAAACTAAAGGAATGATTAGAATAATGGAAATGGCTTCTCCCATAAATGTCCAACAATAGACAAATTCTTAGGTTTAATAATCTAGTGGCCTCTTTATAACATCACTTAGCTTGTGTAGAGTCCCCTCTAGGATAGCTGGTGAAGATCCAAGATGTAGCTGTGCCTTTTTTTTATGTCTGATTTCACCAGGTCTCACTGAATGTACTGTCCCTGCTTGGAGATGAGAAGGTTTAAGGCCTCGTTCATCTTACAACTGAATGAACCACCAGTTTTCTGTAGCTTATGCAAAAATTTCTGGTTGGGCCAAAAGGACTGACATGAACGCCACAGGCTCAAACGATTGTATTAAAAAAGGCAGTGTCCAGACGGTGGAATGAGACTGAACACTGCCTTTTTTAACAGTTAATATCAAAGAACTGAACCTTTCTGGATTACTGTTCTATGGCCAAACACTCTTTTAAAGAATGAGGATTCCGACAGTCACTGGTACGAAGCTGCTAGAAGTCCAATTGTGCTTGGGGCTGACTTGTACCTTGATGTACCTAGTGAGGCCACTCTTGTCCTTGCGGACTTGCTGTTTGTTAGTGGGTCACTACATCTGTGGCATGTTGATGACCAAGCTGGACCTGCATGTGGAAATGCTGAGGCAGTTGCCCCCCACTTAGAAATAAGGTCGACTTGGTTTGTCAGGATTTTTCTTGCCCAGCTGTTTGCTGCCCAGCTGGGTGTGGAGGAGAATGCTTTCCTGTAGGAATGTAGCATGAGTTTCTGTAATACTGAATGGAGAAGATCCTTTCCAACACACTGGATTTTTGCCTGATCTCAGCAGGCCTTGCGTGGGACGACATACTATATGCTTTCATGGACCTTATATTGAATATTCTGGTGATCATATTAAAACTACAGTATTTTTGTAAATCTTTACTGGAATGTTGATGTCCTTTGTTCAACTGTTTTCTTGCTTTTTCCTTATACATTCTGAGAGTGACCTAGCTAATTTGTTCAGCTCTGCCAAAGAGGATTGTGCAGGAAAACCTTTTGCACATACTTAAGATGGACTTAAATTCAAACATTCTCTTTCTCTCTCTCTCTCTCTCTCTCTCTTTCTCTCTGTTCTGACACTGCCATATAGTTGACATTGTGCCAAACGTGTACAGAAAAGTTTTGTACGTGTCCCTCTGTATGATAAGAAAATCTTCTGTACAAAAGATGAAAGAGTTGTTACAGAATCCGATTGTGTCACTGCATCACAGACATATCTCTGTAACCCCGCTCCCCATGCATCTCATCCTTTGGACTTTTTAAAAATGACAAACCCTTTGGAATACTTCAGACTTGCAAGTCGTTAGTGCTATTTCCAACTTTATAGCTCTAACTACACCATCAATTACTTCTGTTTTTGCATACCAGATCCCAATCATTTTTAAATGACGGTCCTCTTTCATTAAAGCAATATCATAGACATGGTCACGCTGACATCACAATTTCCTACCAAAACTCCACCACAGATCTCTGTTTAGTGCTAAACCGTCAGACTGTAGCCAGCATCACCGAGGCTCTAACTAAACCTCTATTTGTGGCTTGTCGCAAAGACTTACAAACTGCAAAATATACAGCCTTGTATCTATGGCAGTAGCCGTGGGGATGAAAGCATTGACAGTAAACCCTGATCAATGCCTGTACTGCTGGCCTTCCCCTGGCTTAAGGTTACTCTTTCTGTCTTGACTATTTATCCTCATACAGAGTCTTTGTTGAGCACTTACACCAATGGCCTAAAAGCAAGCAGTGTAAAAAAAAAAAATAAAAAAAAAATAAAAAAAAAGCCGGGCCTTTAAAAGCCGAGAATCCATCAGCTGCTGGTTGTTACAAAGTGACCCTTTATTAAAAATGCAGCAGCCCCATTACTCTAGGGCAGGGGCTTCTCTCTCTCTCTCTCTCTCTCTCTCTCGCTCTTTCTCCCTCTCTCTCTCTCTTTCACTGTCTCTGAGCTCTTTTGTACCTCTGAAAAACTACCCGTTATCTCCTGCTTCTGAGGCCATGTTCAGGCAACAGTAATGGCTACATTTCCAGACACTAACATATACCAGTGAAAGCAGCCTCTGTCAGAGGGCTATGCTTACCTGTCAAACCAGCTATGCTTACTGATAGATAAAGTCATTGGGAACTTTAGAAGCAGGAGCTTCAAATCAGAAGAGATGCTAAAATAGAAAAGCCCATGACTTTTTCCAGATCCAAGAGTTAAGGTACAAAGCTGATGTGGGCAGACATCCTTAAACACTACATTTGAGATCACTTTCACAGATACATTCAATGTCTACAAACTGTTTGAGTACCGCATGCTATACATAAGGAAGGGCCGTATATGCTCATGGAGGACATGTATTGTTAAAATTCCAAAGATTAAGAGAAAATTGCACATGTTATAATTGCCACATGATTGAAAATCTTTGATTTGACTCACACAGATAATATATAGTTAATCTCTGAATGCATTGAGAAACCAGACCTTATCTTCATTGTAATTAGACCAGAGTTAATCTGTAAATTGACAGTTATTACACGCGGTTAAACTGTAACTGCACAACTACTAAAGAGCTAATCTGTAAACACACAGCTGTTACAGAGTTAATCTATAAACACACAGCTATTACCAAACTAATCTGTAAATACACGGTTATTACACAACGCTAATCTGTAAGTACATGGTTATTATGCCCCCCATGCACTCTGTAAAGGCACGATTACACAGAGTCAATTTGTAAATGCACAGTAATTACACAGAGTTGATCTGTAGAGAAAACTAACATAAAATGGAAGTCAGATGCTTTCATTTCGTAATATGATTTCTATGTATACTGATGTCCTCATTTCCTTAAACAAGGGCATTTTTAACCATAAAATACCATCCACCTATAAGCGTATGTTTGGCAGGAATGTCCCTCTTTCCCAGGCAACTCCACCCCTCTCAACAGATGGCCAGAGAGAATGCCCAGGACACAGTAGGAAAGAGAGCGAAGAAGGGGAAGCGAAAGAAAAAGCGAGTGAAGGAAGGAGAGAAAGGGAGCGAATTAGCGGTCTGGTTACCAAGAAAAAAAAAAAAAAGGGCATATTTTTTCCAAATGAATATTTTCAGTCTTACATAGACACTTTCAGAGCTTTAATAGATTTCCATATGAAACAATACAGTATTTACACGATTGCGTGTGCTTGCGTATGATCCACGTACATAAAGACCAATTTAGATACAGTGATTTATCCACATACATCATCGTACACTTCCCCTACCCCCCACCGAGCAACTGTATGCTGCATGTAATGTGATTTGCATAATTTATGAATTTTTTTTTCCCTTTGCCTTTGTTGATGTCCAACATTAAAGACAAGCTTCAAAGAAGAGAGATATTTCCTTCCCTAAATGTGGAGAAAGGAAGTAGAGCAGAGAGCTGTAGTGATTGTTAGGAGAGAAGGGGGGAAGGGGGCAGGGAGAGGACATCCAAACATGAAAACTCCTAAGCTTTTTACATCTTTTTAAGAGATGAGCAGGTGAACATACATCATGCATACTAACAAAACAGCAGAAAACAACAATTTATCTGTAGGCTGGCAGTCACAGCAGAGTAACAAACTCTCTGATGAATACTTGAGTACTCGTCCTAGTCAATGAAATATGACCTTCATGATGTTAAGGTCATGGCCATACTAGAGGGCTAGTTATCTTGTGGTTTTTGCTGGTCTCAGAGGTTAACCTGGCAATTTTAGATAAAGCCACACAGGAAATGTTTTCATTGCCTGAGCATTAGTGAACTGATGCTGTGCTTCCATTTGCATGTTTTATTCACACAAACACACACACACACACATACACTCTTATGCAGTCTCGAAACAATTGTTGTAAGCCTCCAATGGAATACCACCACAGCTGCAGACTAACTGTCAGACACACATCATCTTCCAAATAACAAATGAACACAAACTTGGGCATCACTCACTCAAAATGCTTAACATATCAAGTCTTAATAGAGGTGATTTGCTACTGAAAATGTTACTGAAGAAAATGGTCTTCATAAGATCCTGAACGTTACAGTACAATGTCGATGTTGTTTTTATTGGCATAATTATAGTGTGTTTAGACATTAATTCTGATTCTATTAGTCTATAGATCAGATAAAAAAATGACCAATTAAAAGTAAAGGGTTCATTTAAAAGTCTGAAATAATCCACTATGACAGGCCTTTAAGAGTGATTCTGTGTGTATATACATGAGAGTGCATGTGAGAGGGAGCGTGTAATTGCCTTGATTTAATGACAATGGTGGTTTTAATTAGACAAATTATCATAAA